>NW_010419256.1:144174-159029 GCF_000710305.1 Buceros rhinoceros silvestris
AATGCTCTTTGTCAGTCAGCTTTAGCCAAGCCCAGCAACTTCCCCCCTCCCAGCCTCATCGGGGGAGAAAAGAGATGATAAGGCTGATCGCAGCTGCAGAGTTTCCTTGTGCTGTCCCTGGCTCCAAGGACATGTAGCCAAATTCCTGCAGGCACTGGACTGCAAGAGGTATATGAGCTGGAGAAGAGAAGAGAGTCAGCAAAGGATGGAGGGAAGGACGATTCCCTGCGCAGGGAAGCTGGGGAATGTGCCCAAGGCCACGTAGCCATCAGTGGCGATAGAAAGCAGTGTCCTGCTGCCATGCCCATCTCATCAGCACTCACTGGGCTTTAATTAGCACTGTCACACCTACAGATGGGACCAAGCGGCTTCTCACAGAGTGCAGCTCGCCTTGCCCATGTCCCCCTCCACCAGAGCAAATGCCGTTTGGCTCCATGCCTGGCCACAGCCAGCCCGGCCCCTTCCCGGCTTCTCGCCTACCACCACAGAAGTGGTCTGAGGCACCACCTTGCTCCGTTGCTTGGAGGTCAGTGGGGAGGTTTTTGGAGGGCACTGCTGCTGTTCATTTACCTTGGTCTATTCAGGGTTGGCTTTTAGTTAAAAATACCCAGCTGACTATTTTTATATGAAAGTACACATGCCTTGCCTTCCTCCATCTTCTAATTAAGTGCTGAAACAGTATTATGAGCTATTTGTTTTTATTCTGTGATATTTTTAAATCAAAGATGGTTTCTGAGGGAGGCAAGCAACCAAAAATATTTATAGGTTATAATCCAGCTTGGTAGGCTCATTTAATTTAATTAGCTGTAATGTGGGAGTGTTGTCATCAGGATAGAAATAAGTTTACTACTTTGTATTCTTTTTATTGGAAAAAAAAAGTCTTGTTTCTGTTTCCCTTCCTCTATTCTTTTCTTCCATAGTAAATATATTATTTATGCTGTTCCTATGCTGAGATTTCATTCCCTAAGCGCTAAATAACCCTCCCCCCACCTTCTTTTTCTAGTTGGGATTTATAATACAAGGCAGAAAAAAAATAGGTGCTGACTGTGCTGTGAACAGTGCCCCTTCATTATGAAACAGCCCTTGCAAACTTTTGGAAAATGGACCTACTGTGATAATAAATCTTCTCCCTTGACACACAGCGCTGAATGTGGCTCTGACCACATAAACTGCTCTCCCCATGATTCTGGGGCTGCTCACAATGCCAGCCATTTATAAGCCAGTTGGCTTTACATTAATTAATTCCCAAGTCATTCACAAATAGCAACAATCACCTCAAAGTGCAGGCCTAGGAAAGGGCTGGCGGTTCTGAAAGGGAGAGCTGTGTATAAAAATTTACCGTGCTCACAACAGGGAGCGAACCCAGCCCTTGAAACAACAATGGCTTTCTGCTTGCGGGCTCGGGGTCGCGGCTTCTTTCGGCTCAGCTCGTGGTGGTTTATTTACGACGGGTGCTAATTTCTGATGTTTGACTTCTTTTGTGGAGCCCGTCGGCGGGTGTCCTGCCCCAAGTGCAAGGTAGGGCTGCCCGCACTACTGCCTGTGGCTGAGGCTCTGGGGAAAGCCGCATTGCCCTGGAGAGGAGCTCGAGGATCCCTGCAAGGGCAGGGGAGGATTGGGCTTTGTGACATCCTCTGCCAGAGTGCTAGCTCCTCGTCACTTGTGTTTTGGAGCCTGCCTGGACGAGCTCTGCTCATAGCCTGCCTGTTCAGGGTTTCAACAGCAGCTGGTAGAGTTTCACGGCTTAGATGTTACTGGGAGGAACTTCAAGAAGCTGGACAGGAGGGGTCTTGCTCTCTCTCCAGTTGTAGCTTACAGGCTTTTAAGTCAAGCGTTTTTCAGGCGTCGTTTAATCGTGTGCCTTCTTTCCCATGGGGTGCAGTGTTCTGTGGCTGCTCTTGGCTACTCCTTCTGCCACCTCTTTGCCCCAGAGCTGGCTCACACAGCCTGCCCTTGCCTTCACTCTAGCTGCATGCTCTGCTGAGCTTCCCAGCTTGTGCCTCAGGGTTGTTCCTCTTGGCTTTGCTTCCCAGCCCATCCCCTCTGGCCAGGCGAGTTGCCTGTTGCCTCTCAGGCCCTTCCACCTCTAGAGCCTTACCTTGTCCCTTGCAGAGCTCCTTGTGGTTTGTGAGGTGGGTATCTTCCCTCGTGTAGGCTGTAAACGTATAAGGACGATACACTTGACTTGTGGAAGTCAACCTAGAGAAATCCTGCCATGCTGGAGACGAGAGCGTTTTTTCAGAGTTGGTCATGCAGTGCTGTACATGTGCATCTTCACCCTGCCAGCCCCTGCTGAAACCACAGTCAAGGCTGAGCTGCCAGTGTGACTTCAGCTTGGAGTTGCAGTGGTGCCTTATGGTTCAGGCTTTAAGGACACAATGAGCTTCTCAGGACGGTGCCTCGTCCCGTCCATGGGATTGACAGTCCTCGTTCACTAAGCAGCTATTCGGTAGTTTTTCTTCATCGTTTTCTAACGGGGGAGGGAGGAGCTGATCCCTTAATTCCAACATCCTCCTCAGATACTGCACTGAAGACAGAGTTATTAATTTCCTCAGAGGGTTTTTGCTGTCATTCAGCATGACAGGATCCTGAATGCTTTAAAAATATTAATGGGTTTATTTTCATAGTAGAACCATGAGATGGAAGAGCATCGCTTTCACATTGTAGGTGGGAGCAGCAGCAGAGAGTGCAGGAGCAAGGTCAAAGTGAATGCAAGGTTTAGACACCTAATTTTTTTTTCTTCCCAGACTACCTTCCATTTATCACCTTACTCCTGTGTCTGCATTTTATACAGCCCACTGACTTCCATTTCAGCTGCCATTGCTCAGCAAACGGTTCTGCCAAGTTCAAAGGAAGCACTCGGAGCTCTGCATTGGTGAAGCCCTAAAAGCCGCTTGGTCTAAGAGACCCCACAGCAGGCGGATGTAGCTGTCCAGGGCAGCGTCCTCTGCTCTTGTTTCTCCCACTGCAGTCTCCAGTCTCAGTCCCCTGTTTTGTGCCAGGCAAGATAAGAGCAGTACAAGGAGCAGTTACCTGGTCTGCTCCATCTTGGTTCACGCTCAGTGCCTCCATGCCAGATGAGACAGAAATCCTCTGGAGAGAGCTTGGTAGGTGTTCATGAAATTAGGCACCTTGTTCTGCCCAGCAAAGTCCCAGCTCAGTCCATAACAGTTTCTGATACCATTCAGGCTTCTCTGCAGCAATACCCATGAACTCCTTGTGCAAAGACATTGCTTACCCTCCTCCTTTCCCCTGCCTGGTTTCTTGTCCAGCCTTCTGACCAGCCAGCACTCCCATTTGATGCGATGGCAGCTTCAAGAAGTGGCATGTTTAGTTTATAATATAGATAGTCAACTCTATAGGTACTGTGGGACCTACAGTCTACTGATAGATACATTAATTCCAATGTAGAATTAAGGTTCCTTCCTTTTTATGTGGTTTGGTTAGGCACACAACACAACAGAGCGTATCATGGTACTTCTGCCGGATTCAGCAAAGATAGTGCCGTAAAAATAAAACGCATTGAGATGCATGAAAATCTGTCTGCATTCTGCTTCCAGTGAAGCTATTCGGGGCCAAATTTTCAAACATCAGCTTCGAGTTGCACCAACAAGATGAGCCCATGCAAAATAAAAATACGTGCACGTTAGGTTCTTACACATGCGGGCAATGCCCGTTCTTGCTGAAATGTGACATTTTGAGAACAGATGTTGCAAAATACGTGCACATATTTTGTGGGAGCAACAGTGACATTTATCTTGCTGGAAACAGCTCCCATTTCTACTTTTCTTTGCTTGGTAGGCCGTTCATCTTGCTTCCTCTGGCGCTGGAATTCTTTCTCATGCTGCTTGCGGTGTCTGCAAAATCTGCCCACCTTCTGTATGCCAATCACACTTCTTTTTCAAACCTTTCCTTCAAACTTCTCCTAATCTGTTTTATGCTGATCTCCTTGTTGTTGTTTTCTCTCCAGCTCAAGCCTGAACTGCCTCTTACAGTGAGGTTTAAGTGTGTGTTTTTATCCATAATCGTTTGTGTAAGGCTGTCTAGGTGGGTGCCCCCTCCATTTTGAAGTGAAATATTGATTTTATATGGTTAGTGACTTGATCCAAGCCTTCATCTCCACAATGCAAAGCCCTCCTTGTGAACAGTCTAATGTCTGTTTTAAAGGTAAGTTTGTTAAAACTTAGAAATTCAACCGTCCGCCCAGGTCAAAGTTGGAAGGTAGCAAATCCATGGGAAGAGCTCAAGCCTTGTGGTGGCCAAACGAGCAGTTTTAGTGCTGAGTAATGCAGTATTGGCACGGCTTTGCCTTTTTCCTCCAGAAAAAATGAAAGGCAGTAAATCAGTTTGGAAGGTTATGGTTTATTTTGGCTTCCTGACACCACAAATGTTATTTCTGAAATAGCGATGGTTAATTGCTCAAACTCCTCAGCTGCACAGGCAGCACTGAATGTTTCCACGTAAACGGTGAGGGATGGGAGCTGGCACGGGGCTGGGCTGGGAGCTCCTGGAGGAGGCAGGGAAGGTGGGCATGGCCGGGGAGGGGATGGAGTCTGCTGCGGGGCTCCCTGGTCCTGCTGCTGTGGACTGGCAGGTGCAGTGGGGCAGGTGCAGTGGCTGGGGAGCTGCTGTCCCTATATCAAGAAGTTCAGCTCCTGAAACTGCTGTGCTTTTATACCATTATTGTTTAATCTCCATGGTGCCTTTCATTTCTGTGGGTTAAGTTTATGAACATTTTATTTTCCATTTTCTGCTACTTTTTCAAACATAACATGAAATTGCAGATATTTTCAGGCCTTCATTTGCAAAATTATCTCTCATCATTGTAATTTACTGCTCTTAATGATGTGCCTGACACATTTTAGTAGCAAGATCCACTAAGTAATCCTTTTCTCCTTGGATGCAGTTAAGTATATTATACAAAACACTATGGGTAATATCATTAAGATCCCAGTAGTGGAACATTCAGGAGAGTTTCCAACAATCAATGTTATCTGTCATCTCAGGATATGTATTGCTTGGAGCCCCTTTCTTTGGAAAGGATGAGAAGAGATGCTCTTCCAAGTGGCATTTGTCACGTTGTCCTAGGGCTTCGGCAAGATCCTGCAGGGGCCTGGAGGTGGCCACCGTCTGCCCATCTTGATGGGTTGTATGAGGATCCAGATCAGGCTGTGCTAGAGAAGAAAACCTCCAACAGTCACCGTGGCCCTGGCAAGGCACAGGCTGTGCTCTCCGCGTGCCTTCTCCAGATGCTGGGCATATGGGCCTGTCCTGAGAGCTCCAGGGTGGTTTGGCTTAGTTGCTTTGGCTGAGGAGGCAGCTGGAGGAGAGGGTATGGAGAAAGAATTATTGCTCTTGCAGATAACAGCCTTGCTGAGCTTGATTGATGAATACTGTTTTATCTGCCAGACATCAGCTAAAAGTTAGGAAGTGGAGCAGAAATACGCAGCCTGGGCAGAACAGCTGGGTGTAGCAGGGAGGTGCACGGTGCCGCTTTGGGCAGAGCTTGGTGCTAGGCTGCCTCAGTGCACAGGCTTCCTCACGAGCACAGCTGGGCACGAAGCACCTCACCCGCCTGCACCAGCTGTGAAGGACCTGGAGACGGGCAGCAACCCTGCAGGCAGGGAGTCATGCCGTGTGTGTCAAGGAAGGAGATTTCTTCCTTCTTGTTTTTCCAGTCCTTTGCCTTTGTAATCCTACTGCTGCTCCATCTGGCTCTGAGAGTGACTGTGCCCCTGCACTGATGCTCAAGAGATCTGGGCTTTGTGCTCTCTGGTTTTTGCAGACTAGATCCATGGCACTGGGCACCCCCACCTCCCTGGCCATCCCAGATCCCTCCGTCCGCCTTGGGTGTGCTCCATGCTCATCGTATGCTACCAGCCGCTTATGGGGTAGGAATGCAGAGCAGAGAGTAACATCTCTGTCTCGTGATAGTTGTGAAAGGCTCTAAAATGGAGATAATTTTAGCGGTGAGGATCTCCTCTAGCTGGGGGAAGATATCCTGTGCGGGAAACTGGCTGTAGCTGGAGCACCCGTTTTTTGCTAATACACTCTACATTTTCACTTTTCTGTAAAACTCTTCACTAGACTGTAAACAAGGCTGGAACTCACACGCTTTTAAGTCCAAGTGCTATTGTGCCCCATTGCTCTTTGCCGCTGCCTGAAACTCTGATGCACTGGTCTTCATGAAGTCCTTTGGGAGCTAGCTAATAAAATCAGAGAGGACAGAATTTTTAAAACAAGCGGGACTTGACACAGTTTAAGAGGGCTGTGGAGATGGTCTAATATTGCATGTACAATGTATTCAGCAAATATGTTCCAATTTAAGAGAGGACATTTGCATGTTTTTCTTCCTCTTGGAAATATTAATAGACTCAAAGGTGGAAGAGGAGACAAGGGTAGAGTAGAAAAAAACCCTGGTAAGCTCAGGAGATGATAAACAAAGGTTACACTAAAGACAACCTCTCTCATTTTTTTCTTACTTAGCTCAGAGTGCACCTGGCTGTTCGTCACAGAGGAACTGAAATGAGCCTGCGTGAGCCATCAGTGCACGGGCTGGCAGAAACCTCTTAGGAACACAGGAAAAGCCACCAGTGATAGCCTTTCTGGAAAGAGCTTGTTGGAGGTGTTTGAGAGTTCCCCAAATTCAGACTTTGGTGAGGACACAGATGAACAACGTGTGTGTGAATTTAAAGGTTTCTGTTAAAAGAAGGAATGTAGACCTGAGAAATGCACACGTGCCGAGGGGTGTAACATGCATCTGATGCAACAAATGTTTTGTATTTCTTACTACCTTCTAGAGTCAATTTGTTTTCAAATCCCTGCTTTGTACAAGCAGCAGATGAAATAATGTCTTGTGCTATTTGGTGCCAGTGCTCACCTTGCTTCACAGCGGATGCGTCTGCACCGCCTCTCAGGTTAGTGTGGACAGGCACTCCACTTGGCTTCAGAGCAGAGCTGCTACCTGCTGAGGAGCAGGGGAAAGCTGGACGCTCTTTGGATTTTCGAAGTGGTCTTTTCGGGTGTAGATCAAAGGCGTCCAGCCAAAGAGCATCAGGAAGCTTGGGCTGCTGCTGCTCCTGCAGTAGCTGTTTCACGTGATAGGGAACCACAAGGCATCTGGCGCATCCCATCTGCACAGGACAGGAAGAAACTTGCCCTGTGGCTGTTGGGTCAGTGTGCTTTGGCATACCCAGAGATAGAAAAAATTTTTCTTCTCAGAACTTCAATAGCTTGAACCTCAGTGTGCTCCAGACCAAATTCTATAGTTTCCTCCATGATGGGGTGTTGCACTGTACTGTTCTAAATCAAACATCCATGATGAGGAAAACGGGTGTAATTTGAAATCATCTGCTATTTTATGAAAGGACAATGAAATGCTAGTATCCCGTCTGAAGAATTCTTATGGAATGTATTGAGGAAGAAACCAGCGGCGGTGTAGGATAATTAAATAGGGGCTGTGAAAATCGCTCTAAATTCTGTGAGAGAGAGAATGACATGAACCTCTTTGAACTTTCAAACCACGCTGCAGAAGTTCATGGAGAATAGAGTTCTCTTGCAGAGTTCAGGATTTCTTTAGGTTATTTTTAAACTTCTATACAGTATCATCTTTGTTCTCCTTTTAAGTGTTATTTTTTTCCTTTTTAAAGAGCATTATCTACTAGGATAGCAGCATGAAAGCAACCGGGTTGAGGAGGTACAATATCAGGTGGCTTCTCTTTCTCACTTGCACTGCAAAAGTCTTCAGATCCTTGGAACCATGCTCAGCTCGGGTGCAAGTGGGTGCAAACAGTGAGTTTGATGGAACCTCTATGTGTCTACTGATACAAGTCAATCATTTTGTCTGTCCAAGTTAGTTTTTGAACTGTCTTAATATTGTACCTTTTTTTTAACTAGCGTGTATCTAGAATCTCACTTTCACATCGCTGCTGAGTCAGGGTATGGCATCAGGTGGCTGCTGCCCAGTTCAGGACAGGATTGCAAACCTGAGTCTCCAATACCAAAAGCCAGAGCCCTAACCAGTAGAATAACATGTAGGTTTACATCTAGGATAAACCCCTGTAAGACATCTAGGAGCAGATTAGAAACACCTCAGCAACCCGAGACAAGTATCTCGATTTTTGGTCAAATTTGTTTAGGGACTGTTCTGAGGGTAACCAAACATGAGCTTCAGTCCTGGTGGAGGTCTGGTATCGTGTTCTGTCGCAGCCAGTTGCCATGCCTTGTTGGATCTCGCATGGCTTAGTACTTGTTTCTTCGATCCTTTCTTGTTCCTCTTCTGAGATTCGTGCTTTGAGTTTATAGATGGGAGATCTTTACGTCCTTCTTCATCAGTAGATGGGGGATGATGGCATTTGCCTCTCTTGGATGCCTGCTGGACTTGCACTTTCATAGGCTTGCTACCAGGAATTTGGGCTGGTCTCTGCCTATAGGTACCTTCTCTCTAGCAGAATCCTAAGGAAAATCCCCTCCCTGTCAGGTCATGCTCTCAGGGACTTCCATTTTTGATGCCGGCTGCCTTGCTACAAAACAATTCAATTGTCCCAGGCCGAACTTGGGACACTGTAAGGTTTCAGTCCAAAGTAATTTTCAGAGAACAACAGGAAAACATGTTTTCTAGGCATGGTTTGCAGCAGCATCGTTTGGATAAGTCCTGAGCTTACTTAGGTCTTTGGTGCTTTCAAAGTGCTCTTCATCGATAGCCAGAAAACCAAGCAAATTGTCCTTTCCCAGACAGCGCAGCACGGACCAAACCGGCATCTGTAGTCAAAGCACACACCCTGTGGTGGACCTCTAAGAATGTCAAAAATAATAATGGACAATTCTGGGCCACAGCAGTGTCAGAAAGTAGATGTGTCTCAGAATGTGAGCACCATGCTGTTAGAGAATAGGCATTTTAAGAGAACAGAATTTGAATATTTCCTTCATCTAAGGACTGGCTTTTCTTTCCTTTTTTTTTTGGTTTGGGTTTTTTTTTTGTTACCTTCAAGGGCTGCAAGAGGCTCTGAGGAACAGAGGAGAATTCCCACTGTTCCCAGGAGCCAACCTCTTTTTAAGTAACAGGCACTTGAAAAAGAAGCCTTGGGAACAGAGAACGCCTGGTTCGTGGGTGATTCTTTGCTACCTTCACACGTTGAAAGGTCAGGATCCCACGTCAATGCAAGTCCTCTCTGCCTATTTCAGTTGCATCTTATTTGGAGGTTCTGAGGCTTTACTGCCAGTCCTCCGGAGCACCAGCAGCAACTGGACATGGTGTGCCCCTTACTCCCTGTCATTTGCTGTGTCCCCAGCTTGCCCTGGCTTTTGTAGATGTATGAATCTGAGGATGAAATGGCCTGGCAGTGGCTTATATCAAGCTTCTGCTTTCCTTTTCTTGACACGCAGCTCTGCTCACTATTCAGGCTGTGGTCCCTCCTGGTCCTCTTTATCCTGGGAAGCTTGGATCTTCCTCTCAACACCACCTCTAATTATGCTGTGGGCAGCTCAAGGCAGCAAAACCAGGCACTGTCATTAACTCTGATCTTCGTTTATTAAACAGAAAAAAGCATGCAGAGGGAGACCTTAATGTCCACCTTCTACCCACCCCTGGGGCTGTTGCATCAACCAAAATGCTGAACCTCTGGCAAGACATCAAGGGTGATGAATCTGAGGTTCCACTGGGAAAAGTGAATCCACACCCCTTACCCGCTACCAGGGAGAGCAGGCGCCGCTGATGTGGTGGCATCAGTCACTGCCCCTGCCCATAGGTTCGGCCTGCATTATGCAGAGTAGTGCCAAGGGGACTCTTGCTCAGCTGAGGTAAAGAACTGCTTTCACTTGGCCTGGTTTGACATGGATCGACCTCTCCTTGTGCGGGTCTGTACAATGATATGCAACGCTGCCAGCCCACGCTTGTCATGCCAGACTGGATAGAGACAGAGCTCTTCACAAACTGTCTCTGCCTTTCTCAGTTGTGTCTTGTTTGAGGTTACGAGATGTTAGTGCTACCCTGGCAACAATTGGCAGAACTTGCCCTTACTGGGCAGAGGAGGGGCTGATGATGCTCTCTCAGTGATACCCAGCAAGGAGGAAGGAGCTCTGTCTCCTCTAAAGTAGAGAGATCATTCACCACTTTTATTATCTGTCTGAAAAAATATATGCCCTCTCTGGGAAAAGCATAATAGGCACAGCCATCAGCATGTACTGCAGCGGGAAGGAATCCCAGCAGTGAGCGGAGTGAAGAGAAGCAAGCATGATGTCAAGTGAGCACCTGCTGGTAAAGAGCAGGACTGGAGTCATCACATAATGTGTCTGTTCATAGGAACAGGTATGCCGTTTCAGATGAGGAAGGGGCAGGAACTCTTGGAGATGAAGAGCTGAGTTGCACAGTCTCTCCTGAGGTGCTGCCTCCTCTCCTCAAACACTTCATATACTCTCTGGGACGGGCCACTCCACTTTCAGTCCTGTTAAGTGTCTCCCCTTGGGAACTGCTGAGGCTTGCAGCTTGAGACAGGGAAGGGAAACCAGCCATGAAGCACTAAGGGTTCCTGGAGACCCGGGTTGCTTCCATCACTTCCCAGAGTTTCTGAGACTGTAGCTAGTCTTTTGTAGCTGTTGACTTTAGCTGAGCTGTGCTTAAAGGCTTGCTCTGCTCTTTCTGCAGGAAAGCCATGGGCTTCTCATCATCCAGTCATCTCTAGAGGGTTGGAAACCAGTAGAAATCATGATGGCTGGGTCTTACAGGACAGCAGGACTATTAGCTCCAGAGCTGAGAAAATGCTGGTTACCCTGTCAAGGCTGTCAGGATCTGCAGACACCAATGACCGAGACCTAGGGACACGTGTGAATTTTTGTGGCATTCAGAGCAACTAAGTAGCATGCAAGGGTCAGGCACCAGGTGCTTTTTGGCTGCCTGGGTTCTCATGGAAATGACTACCCATGGCTCCTCTACACGTTACTTGGAAGCACAACGTCTTTGCTAATCTCTGTGGGTCCAATGCCAATGTGGAGGTATTTCTCCACACTCTCCCATGCAACACTGAGGGAGGGCTTGGGTGGCCATGCATCTTGGTTAGGCCATCTAGAGATTCCCATGGGTGTTCTACCACTGCTAGCTTGAAGAAGGGTTATGGAGGTTATCTCTGAAGATGTGCTTCATTGTCGGCAAACAAGGTGAAGCTGATCGTAGGTGCGCGTGTAACGGCTTTCATGAAATGGGCAGATTGTGTGCAAGTGGTGTTTCCTACTGCTTCATCCTTCATTTGCAGGTAGCATGGGCTGAGAATAGCTCTACACTGCATCACCTCAGTGGTGGCTATTTTAAGGGCCCCAAGGGTATTGCCATCTGTGGCTGTCCCTGCACTGTTCCCCCCACCCCACTGCAGTGACCACGGTCCTCGGAAGTGGTGGCAGGCAGGGATACATACTTTAGCCAAGAAGGAGTCAGCTGGAGATGCAGTGCCTTTGGTGGGTCCAGGCTATTGGACCCGCTGCCTGCAGAGAGTGTCTGGGAAAAGAAGAGGAGAGGCAGCTCTGGGAAGCTGGTAGGTGGAAGCAGAATCCCCGCAGCAGCTGGGGGCTATTTCCAGGGTTGGGGTGGCAGTGGAGGAGACGAACAGCATGCAAGAAGCAGTGTTCTGTCTGGGGCGCTGTACAGCTTCCCCATGACTCGGGGCATCCTCGCTGTCGAACCATGCGTCCTGGCAGGCTCTGCGAAGTCTGGCTGCTTCCCTGCCAGGTGGTTGGCGCTGAGCGGTCCCACGTGATTTAGATTTATAGAGAATCCCCTTTTTGCCTTCAGAAGGTTTTGTTTTCAGTCCCAAAGTGCCTCGCAAAATGAATTGTTTTCTGGCCAGCCTGGCTAGGAAATGCGGCTCATGAAGTTGCTGGGAACTGGCAGAAACATCCTGGTCTGCAGAGTGTAAATTAGGAAAATGCATTTATATTCTCACGGATTTTCCTTGAGAAAAAGCCAGCAGTTGGGAGTGTGTTATGCTGGTAAAATACAATTCATGACAACAATCCCAGTGAGAGGAAGAATTTTTTTTTTTTTTTTTTAGTTCGGTTGCTTGTAATTGTGGTAAGGAGCAAACACATTCCTCTCTAATTTCCATTGGCAAGGTCTCCAGGACTGCGCAAGTGCCAGTGCATGTGCTGTGGCTGGTTTTGCATTCCCTCCTCTCTTCTTCCCCCTCCTCCACCCCCTCCTTCGTCTTACTGGTGGTATGGCCAATTCCTTCTGCAAATACCTCTTTCACAGCCAACGTAAGCGCTCTCCCTCTTGTTTTTCTCCCTTCAAAACTCAGCTCTATCTCTTTTGGCCAGCTGCAGCCTTCCTAGAGCATCTTCTACCTGACAAAAGAAGATACCTTTGATAGTCAGGCATGACTGTAAAGTTGAAACACATGCTTGGTTCAGATACCGATGAACTTTAATTTACCTCCATTCATTAGCAATTTCTAAAACCACAGTTAATGGAAGACAGCCTGTAAAATAATTGGAAGTAAATGTTGAAGGAGAAATGCTGAAGGGAGGGAAGCGGCTTACAGCGGGAGTCTAAGCCAGTCTTTCATCTTCAGGCCAGTCCAGTTTCGAACCTTGATGGGAAAGGTCATGAATTTTAAAATGTGTCTTGCAGCAGACAGCTCTAATCATAAAGCCAACGCTCTCTGCAGTGCGGGTCTGACCATGTGAGACTCGCGGCTGACTGAAGAGGGAGACTGACTTTCAAGAGCAGGATGCTGCTTTGAGCAGGAAAAGGTGGGATAAGCAGAAGCAAGACCGTATCTGTCAGTGCTGGCGTGAGCACCCCGCTTTCGGGGGGCAGAGGGAACCATGCTATCCCCCACAGCGTCCCAGCACGGCTCGCTGTGGCAGAAGTACAAGCCAGCGTCTAGTTTGCCTCTGCCAGCTCCGCCAGGATCCACTGTTTCCCTTCCTGCGTGTGGTTTAGATGTGGTTTGGATGAAAGAGGCAATAGAGAGGTCTGGGTTTTGGTTTTTTTTTTTTTTTTTAAGGAAGAAAAAGTGTGGTTATAATTGTTAAACTGCTGTGACGAGTGTGGTTTTACAATTGGATGTGAGTTGTGTAATAAGTGCCCTTCACAATGAGGCAAATTTTGATCTTTGAACCAAACAGAATTCAGAATATCCTTTCAAGACTTTTAGTTCTGTCCTAATTTGGCTCAGAAAATGTTTTGAGAATGTGAAAAACCTCACAGGATGGAGAAACTGTTTCCTAATGTTTTCTCCCGAGGTGAAACCCTACAGTGGTTGGTTTGGGGGTTTTTTGTTTTCACTTGCTATGTTTCTAATTACTCGCTATGACATATAAAGATATTTGGAATATCTCAGAGCTTTGATACGCGAAATCAGGTATCTCCTACTGTTGTCAAATAGAGGTACTTAGTACCTGTACTGAGTTAGAGAATTGCTATGCAGTGGTATCTCAAATCTGGCTGGTGCATTGCCGGCGGTTTCAGGAGGAGTTGGTTTATCTGTGTTTTGCTGTCCCGGTGTTTTGTGAGATCGCCGAGTTTGGCTCACAGAGTTTCAGTGAGCTGAAGGGAAAAGATTTAGTTCACCGGAATTCAGTTTCCAAGTTTCACACAAAATCCTGAGCGTTTCCCTTCCTGCACGTGGTTTAGGAAGTAAAATGTTTTACTGTCTTAGCTCGCAATCCTCATTCTCGGCTTTAACGCAGTTTCCAAACTGTTACGCTCCAAGGTCTGCAGAAGCTGGAGCGCTCGCTGCAGCAGCTCTTGGGAATTGTCTTTCTGCCATTTGCCAGGCTGTGTTAGAAATCAAGGGAAACCAATGCTTTGGCGGCACCTTACAATGATCCTCACAAAGGAGTCATTGTTGGTGTCTGTCTCAATCTTAATTATTTTCTTAGTAGGGTGCTGCTGAGGCTCTGGTAGTTATTTGCAGGAGATGAGAAAGCACTTGATTCTCTCTGACTTCACGTGCATTTTCCGAACTCTGTCCACTGAACACCTACCACATCTTGGGCTCTGCTCCTCCGAGCACATACGGAAGCATGGTCTGCTGGTGTTAATCACCACGTGGTGTCTAGACACGCTGGAAACACTTAAGCAACTGTGACATCTGTTTGGTTGGCCTTTGTTATTGGGAAACTTGACCTTATTTACAAACAGTTTTCAAAACCAGGTTTCGACCGTGACGTGATAATAAATGTGAAGTGTCTTCACACCCTGTATGACATCTTCATAGCCAGCGTTGTCTCTGAGGAGGGGTGGGCTCACCCTGCCAAGGTTAAGACTTGGGACATATGGGTTCAATTTTTAGGTCTGGCACACGCTTCAGGTCTGACCTTTGCTAAGTTGTGTGCTCTCTTTGTGTCTGGAATAAAATGGCAATGGTAATACCTAGGATCAGACCGATTACTGGACTCTTCAGATTGTGGCAGTGGATTTGATCATTACCTGAAAAAGTCCCCATGACATCAACGTATCTCAGCGCCCTTCTGTATAGATTTAGCGTTGTGTGAACAAGAGCAGGAGCCAAGCTGGAATTTCTCTTGATTCTGCAGCAGCAGCAAACTCCAAATTGGGGATTATTTTTAGTGCGTCGTATTGCACTCGCTACGTTTTTCAGAGCAGAATTTTCAAGAGCATCTGGTCCTTGGTTGCTCAGTGTTTACATTACTTCTGAATATGGGATTTAGGGCTCTGACAGAGGATCTCTGGTAGATTTAACTGTTTCAAAGATTATCTCCTCCAGCACCTCTGCCAAAAATTGCTGCCTCATAGCAGGGGCACAAAGAAGAGCAAGAAAAAAGAACGGGGGGAACTGTAAACCTGGTGGGACAGTGCCAGTTCTTTTCATTCACACATCTTCCAGCAGTTTGTTGTCACT
>NW_010419256.1:159119-174818 GCF_000710305.1 Buceros rhinoceros silvestris
GTAGGGAAAAAAAACTAGAAAAAACCTAGCCATTTACTCAGGTGTTGTCCCTAAGCTGCTTCTGCTTCATGCCTGGCAAGCGTTTAGTGGTGTGAGAGGGATGGTGCTGTGTTCGTGGACAGGCAAGCTCTCCACAGCTCGCTGTGGCAGAGCTGGGCATTGGGAGCCGAGGAGCCACCAGAGAGGATCTGAGGAGCCCCAGATGTGTGCTGTGTAACGCAAGGAAAAAGTTGGGGAGCCTCTAAAAAAGGCTAACCCTGGTGCCCACGAGCAAGACTATGTTGACCTCTATCTCATCTCCCCTTGGTGAACTGCCAGTGAGTTTCCAAGAAGTTCATGGTTCTGAAGTGACAGCCACCCACCTAAGCTGCTCGGCTTGAGTCACATCCGACTGCTGATTTCTGTGGCTTCATCTTTTACAGTAGTATCTCCAGAAATACACAAGTATGACAAGGTGCTTATTTGCCAAGCCTTTTCTGTTGTGTTTCAGTCTCTTGTCTCCCCCTTTCCTGGCTTATCGTTGGTGGAAGCGGGCGTAAAATCTTTTGAATGAAGACATCAAAGGACAAGTGCATCTCTGTTCTTTAACCAGGCTTCTAAAGAGATTTTGATAAAGGCCAACAATGTACGTCAGTGTCGCCCGGTTATTGTTCTTGGCTTTGTAGTTTTATTAAGAAATAATTTCTCACCCTGTGTGGCTCCTGGTGAGTTTTGCTTTCTGTGTTGCTGGATTTGAGCTGCCCGGTGAAAGACCTGCTGCAGAACTGAGAGTTTCACCAGCTGTGAGTTAAGGGCGAGGCATGATTGAAAAAGTTCAGGTTCTGCTTCCTAGCAGCCAATTTACCATCTGTCTCCCTCTCCCTCACACCCCTTTTATAGCAAAAATGTGAACAATTTGTTTGACCTCTGCTGAATCTGTACAACTCTCAGATTTTAAAGTGTTGCTCTAACAAATAAAAACCAAACGTGACAGCAGCACAACCCTGAATTCAAAACCAATAAACGTAGGTAGCAGCAAGGCATGTTGCCAGAGACGGCTAAAAGCTGTCCAAGGCTTGCTTTGTCATTAACGCATCTCCTCTTCTCCCTTCACCTCTGGGGAAAAAACTACAGGTAAAGTTGAGTCCTGCCTGCCACAGTGTGTGGCAGAAAATTTGCCCCTCCTCCAGGGTAACAGAGAGAGTCGAAGCCCTCGAATGTGATGCTTAGTGTAGTGTGAGGAGGCAGAACAGTGCAGACAGGTATTCCTGAGCACCTCTGCACATCCACTTCTTGGCAGCGTGCCCCCATCTCCGACCTGGCACCAGCTCTGGCACTCCTGAGGCAGTGCTGTGAACTGGCTCGGTTCGTTGATCCTCCAGAACAAGACGTTTCTCAGTGGGTCCGGTGAGTGGAGCGTGCTCGCAGAGGGCTCTGATGGGTGCTGGAGCTGCTGTGAGGAGCCGGGGAGAGAGGATTGAGATCTCTTTTGGTGGTCGTGAACCTCGCTTGGCTGCGTGTGGAAACACAGCCAAGTGTTGCATTGCAATGTTACTGCAAAAGCAGTGAGATTGCCAGCAAACAATAGTAGTTCTGTCCGTCTCCTAAAGGGATTTCTTCTCAGAAGCATTGTTGATGCTGGTATAAATTGGCTCAACTCCAGCCAATGTGACCTTTGTCTGGTAGACTATGAAATGCTCTTGCAAAACTGACTTGTTTCAAGACCTTGTCTGGATTTTATCGATCCCAACGGAAATCCAAGTTACTAAATGACTCACTCTTCCTCCCCTTCACCCTCAGATAGGTACTTGTACCCCTAACCCACGTAATTGAACAACTCTTAAAAAAAAACCTAATCACACTTCAGTTTTCCATGCTTCAGACAAAACCGATGAAGTTCCCGTTCCAGCCTGCTGAAGCAGCCTTTGCTTTGCAAGCAAATCTCTGTAGGAAGAGATGAGAGCTGGTGAGAAAATCGCCTCGGTGCTCCTGCGTGTTGCTGAGGTTGGAGGAGGGCAGCGCGACATTCTTGCACAAAGCATTTTCTATTTCAGTGTATCTTAAGTAGATTGGAGTGAGGAAAAAAAAAAAGCCTTTTCTTGGGTTTACTGAAACTACAAAGCTGTCAGATAATCGGGGACCATCCCTAACAAATAATGGGCTGGCAGGGTCCTGGGAGAGGAAGGGGGAAAGAAAAAGGTTTAGTGTGGAAAATGAAGCTCACAGCCAAAGATGGACTTAACCTGGTAAGTAGGCTTGAAACAAGAGCTGAGATGCTAATCCCCTCAGGATAAATCTGAATCCTCCTTTTGGGGGTGGGGTGGTCACTCTCTGCCTGCTTTGAGAACTTGGAAAAACCCCTTTCTATAAACAGGGAAAGGGGGCTTTCCATTGCTGAGGAAGAAGCTGGCTTATCACAAAGTGGTATTCTTTCCCATCCTATATTTTGATTTACAATTCTTGGATGAAGCATAAATATATTGTCATTAAAGAATAATTAGGAAAAAACCAAAAATGGAACAAAACCACGGCAAGAGATGCTAGAAACAAGGAGAAAACCACGTTTTTTTTGCTATGGAAGAGGCAGAGAGGTAAAGCAGCTGCATTGCTGAAGAGCTGCCTGGGACATCAGAGATGCAAGGGGGAAATGCTTTCACGCTGGTTAGGGGAGGGCAGCAGGTAGACTCGGACTTGAAGATACAGGCAGGTGGGGAGGAAGCAACCCAAACTCTCCAAGAGATCATGGGGCATTTAGTCTGAAACGACAGGGAAGGTGGCAACTCGCAGAGGGGCGGTGACGCTGCCTGGCAATGTGATCCCTGTCCTGAAAGGATGCTTGAGCAAGAGAGCATACAGGGAAGCAGATGATGTCGAAAAGCAGTTACAGCTGAATGGTCCTGTAAAGTGATAAAGCCAGGTCCTAAGCTTTGCCCCGGAGGGGACAGCATAGATGGGGAGCAGTGAGCTTGACTTTCCCAAGCTGAGGAGGTGGAGGTATAGCAGCATCTGAGGTCCCAGGTGAGCTCAGTCTCATTCTGCTTACAGTCTCCGTTTTCCGCTGACCCTTTGCATTTTGGTGTACAACTTAGATATGTTGAAAGGCCACTTAAACAATTTAAAAAGTGCTTTCTCTGAGGTGCCACCCTATGCCGGTAACCCGTGAAGAGCTGTCCTATCAATTGCTGTTCTTCTTTAACCAGGAACAACAACGCCATGGCTTGTATACTCTTCACCATCTGTGAGAGGAGTGAGGAGCAGCTCAAGAGTGGACCTTATTTCCTGTGTGGAGCTGCTTTTTTTTGGTTTGTTTTTTTTTTTTTTTTTTTTAGTTCTTACAAGGAGTGAGGAGCAGCTCAAGAGTGGACCTTATTTCCTGTGTGGAGCTGCTTTTTTTTGGTTTGTTTTTTTTTTTTTTTTGCTTAGTTACGTCATAAGCTTTAGTTCCAGTTACCAATTAGCTCTCAGTGGCATTTCCATATCACAGAGCTGCTGCTTCATTCCAGGTTTTCAACAACTGAAAATATATCTTGGGATTTTGTTGCAATGCAGGAAATTGCCGTCACGTTAACAATCTGCCGCTTCTGTAAACAAGAAATCTACTGATGTGACATGTCAGTGCTCAACAGGAGGAGCCCTGACTACCTTAGCAAACCGACACGTTCCTCAACAGAAAACCGGGGTGTTAGGCACACCGGTGTCATGGCGCTATATTGCCTTTGCTTGTTTTTAGGACAGGGGCTAGGTGCCTGCTCTGGGTGGTCGGAGGCCGAGGACGTGTGCTGGAATCTCTCCAAGCCTACTCTCTAAGTACTCTAAAGTACTCTGCTACTTCTTTGAGGTCACAGGTGACCTGTGGGGATTCCCCCCCGCCCTTTAATGGCATACGAATAGAGGTATGTGTATGGTAGATGTTAATGCAGCGTTTTTGGCTAAGCCCACTTGTCCCTCACACAGACCGCTTATTCTCTCCGTCTAGCACGGCTGCTTTGACTGCGTAATGACAGCAGCGTGGATATATGGACTGTGGCAATGGGCTGGCAGCCACTTCATTGTCAGCTCCCCTTTGTTCTCCCAGAACAGAGAAGGCACAATAGGGAAGGTTTCATCCACATGTCAGACATACGAGGGACAAAGGGACGATGGGAACTGGCTGAACTACACGATCCAAGTCATGCCGAGAAGCACCCTCTTTCAGCTCAGTTTAGCGACAGCGTGGTGGCCAGGTGGTGGCCAGCCATCGAGCCGGCTGTAATTAGCCAACGAGCAATGAAGTTACGGTAAAGCCTCTGTGCTGCCATAGACCTTGCGAAAGGCCAATTCACACATTGGGTTTGAGAGGACACATTAACCTTTTGCACATGAGCTGCATCTCGGGTTGGTGGTGGATGTTCAGCACAGGAGCAAGGCAGGGTTTGTCGGAGAGGTGGGACCTTTCCTCAGGGTAGCTCAGTCCTCTTGGGAGGAAGCAGGAGCTCTCTGGCACATACGAGTTCTTAATCAGGTCTGAAGCAGAGAAGCGGCAGACATCAAAGCGAAATCCAGGTTGAGAACAATTGCTCTGAGAGTAACTGGAAATGTTAATCAGCTGAATTGTGTGTGAGAAAATGTGGGTGGTACCTGTGGAGCAGAGGGGATGCCAGTAAAGAGAGCAGTGGTAAGGTGGCTTTTTCCTATGGGAAAGCCAGAGGGAAGTCTGTTGCACAGGTCAGAGGGAGGAGAAAAACTATAATCTCATAAACCCCAGGATTTCTACTGAGTCCATACTTCTTAATATTTGGTAGACTTAAGTCCTGTTGCAGGGTCCTCATGTGAAAGTTTTGTGCTTCATCTAGTGCACGGTATTTCCCGAGAGCTTTCACCCACTACAGCCAAAAAAAAAAAATCATCTTAGGAGAACCCCCTTCGCCCCAGCCCAGCTTACACAAGGTTTTCATGGGATGCCTCTATCTAAAATAAGAAGCTAAGATCACCAGAGATGAGGGGGAAGGGCAAGAGGGGATGGTAAATATGTCCGGGTTGGCTGTTTTCAGTAGCCTGATTTTTACTGCACTGCCTCTGCATAACTGTAAACCCTCAGGAAAGACAGATATTAAACCTATCAATAACATGACTGAAAAAATTTAGCATAATGATTTTCATCAGAAAAAAGCCTGTTTATTAACGGCAGCTTTTTGGGATGAAAGGCAATAGAGCTTTGGATATTTTTTTTAAGGAAGAAAAGTGTGGTTATAATTGTTAAACTGCTGCGACGAGTGTGGCTTTGCGATTGGGTGTGAGTTGTGTAACAAGTGCTAGTGCAACCCCTCACAATTGGGCAAATTTTAATTTTGTCCTAGTTCAGACCAGGAAAACCTCACAGGATGGAGAAACTGTTTCCTAATGTTTTCTCCCGAGGTGAAACCCTACAGTGGTTGGTTTGGGGGTTTTTTTTTTTCACTTGCTATGTTTCTAATTACTCGCTATGACATATAAAGATATTTGGAATATCTCAGAGCTTTGATACGCGAAATCAGGTATCTCCTACTGTTGTCAAATAGAGGTACTTAGTACCTGTACTGAGTTAGAGAATTGCTATGCAGTGGTATCTCAAATCTGGCTGGTGCATTGCCGGCGGTTTCAGGAGGAGTTGGTTTATCTGTGTTTTGCTGTCCCGGTGTTTTGTGAGATCGCCGAGTTTGGCTCACAGAGTTTCAGTGAGCTGAAGGGAAAAGATTTAGTTCACTGGAGTTTGCAGATTCGCACAAACTCCTGAGCGTGACATAGAGCCTCCTGAGGCCATGGCCTCCCACAAGAAAGCACGCAGCAAAAGCAGTTTATTTAGGAGAAGGTGGAAACCTTTGCTTCGTTGTCAGATCCAGAACATTTGTCTTAATTGTGCGTGTCCAGCTGTCAAAAGACAAGGGAGTTCCTGTGATAAAATAATTTTTATTGTGCATATAATGGTGAATGCTGAAGATGCTGCAGGAGGGCATAAACCCCACGTGCCTGTAATAGACCGACTATGTTTTCTGTTCCTTAACATTCGGTTCTCCTCATCCCTTTCCTTACTCAGAGCCACTGGGATCTCTGCAAGCAGACATCAAAAACACTGTGCCAGGAGCAGTGGCTTCTCATGTCCCCAGACCGTGAAGTCTATCCAAGGTGGCATCCTGAGGGTATGGGATCCCTGTTCAGCTTGTAAACATGGCAGTAACCTCGGGTGCCTGGTTTCAGAAAGACATCAATTCTCCTTAGCTTCGAGAGGCTGGGAACGTGTCACACAATTGAGTGCTTCAGGCTTTGGAAATTAAATTCTCCAAGAGTTGCGCTGTTAGGCGTAAAGCAGCCAAAGAAAAGGGCATAAATACTGTAATAATGATCCTATACTGTGTTATCATATTGCAGCAAGCTAATACGAAACAGAAATGGATTATGCTACCTGAGGTATTACTTTCTCATGCAAATGTGTTTTTAAATAAATTCTGATGGCACTTACGCTGTAATGTTGTACAGTAGTGCTAATGTAAGGTGTGATGCAATGGTCTTACTCTGCTCTGAGATGCTCCAAGACGTCCTTCAGCCGGTACCAAAGCCATGCGAGCTGCCAAAGAGGGGCTCAAGCATCTTGAAGTTGGTATTTGCAATTGTGGGTTCAAAAGTATTTCCTGCTTTGTAAGGAAGAGAAGGTTCTAAAAGAAAAAAAAGTGCAGTTGCAAATAGCTGAAAAACGAACGTACTGCAGTCTAATAAAAAAAACCCTTAAAAGGATACAAAAGATAGAAAGGAATTAGAAAACCTGTACAAACTGAATCCTAGTGAAAAATGGTGTGCACCTGGATGCAGAGGATGCTCCAGCATGCCAGTAGCGACAGAGGCACCGTGTTTCTTACCCTAACCTCCACAGACAGACTGAAACTGTCAGTCTGTCCCTTGGGCTGTGAAAGGTAACCAGGCAGGTTGTGCTGTTCGGCTTACCCCTGGCCGGCACAGCGTGGTGCCTGTGCAGAGGGGAGCTGCCAGAGAGAGGGCTGCTCCGTGCCTCCTGTGAGCTCGGGGGCTGAGCTGGAAAACCACCTTCAGTTTAAGCAAAGCCTGTTTTCAGCGTATTTTTCAGGCTAACGGTGACAGGCATCCCCCATGCTGGCAGGCGCCTGCTTCTGCCTGCCCAAAACCGCAAAGAACTGTAGGGAATTAGGGAGTTTGTTGCCTGCCTTATGTTTTTTGCACTTAAGCTATACATGGCTTGGGGTCATCTAAGGCTCCTCCATATCACTGGAACTCACAAGGGTGATAGTGCGGATGGGGTTTGGTCTCCGCTGTTTTACACCAGGATTTAAGGTATGTTCACAAATGCGGTGCTGTTGAACCCGAATCCAAATGGGGCAGAAAGTCAGCCCGAAGGCTGGAATTTAAATCCCCTGGGCACAGCCTCCCAAGCGGGACTCCAGTCTCTCTCCTTGCCCTCTGCTTCCTCGGCAAAGCCCTGGTTCACTGAAGCACTTGGGAATATCCTTAAACAAACTATGCTTCAGTTCAAATGTTGCTGAGATGCGCTTGAATTCAGGTAGTTTAGGAAAAATTACTTTGTGCTGTTTAGCTCATTCGGGCTGATTGTGCCAAACGGCGCAATCTCAGGACTGGGTAGCAGGGTTCTACATCAGGGTTTGTTTTGTTGATTTATATTTTCCCTGACCATAAATAAATAAATCAATCAATCCTTGTTCCCTCTCTCGAGGTAGAAAGTCTCTTTGAATTGTATGTGTGTACTTGCATTTTGTATAATTCTGCTTAGACAATATAATTAAATTTATTTTTAGGTATCTAAAACAAGACAGCTTGTCTGTCTGTTTGTGATTATGGTTGAAAAGGAGGAAGGCATTTTTCAACTGCGCTACAGATGACATGCTCACCTCGTTCAGATTTAAGGTGACATGTTCATCTTCCTGCTGTACTTTTAAATCACTCCTTAAAAACACGATTGTGGGGAAAAGATATTTTATTGCAGGGAGAAATAATCCTTTCCAGAAAGAGGAATTCCAATAGTCTACAGAGGAAATTCCTATTATGCAAAATGTTCTATCGATGAGCACTTGAAGGAAGTTACCCTGGAAATGTACCGCTCATATTTGAACATATTATCTAATTGGAATCTAATCTGAGGATATTAAAGTAATACATTACATGGCCTGAAAATTAACATGTGAAATATGTCTCGAATCAGATGTTTACATGCCCAATACAGCATCAGATTTTTAAAAAAGAAATAGTATTTAAATGAATATAAATAAATGGCTAATTTAGTAAAATGTTGCCGTGGAATTATAGCTGGTTAGTTCCATATATAACTCTACAGTTTTTAAAATGTGTCTTTTAAAAAGAAATAGCTGGAATGAAAATAATTCATCAAGAGTAAGAAGAGTCGAAATATGCAGTTCTGGTTTTCACCAGGTTTATTCAAAGAAATTCCCAAGTACTTTGCAAACTGGGTTAAATGTCTAGGAACCGGTATTGCACCTCTGATTTGACAAAGAAATGCCTGTCTGCCTGTACGTAAATAAAACCACCCTTCTCCGAACCTACCCCAGTTTAGGAAATCTTGCCTTTATTTTAGGATTTGTGTTCCACTTCTAATTCCATCAAGCGACACTTGATGAACCAAGGGCAGAGTTAGAATATTATGGATTTTTTTCCACCTTGGTTGATTAACCTCATACATTTTATTTGAATAATGTCTAAAAGCTCTAATTAGCAATGGCTAATCTGCCCCCCAGATGCTTGCTATTGATTTTGCCTGCAGTAAACTAATCTAATTGCCCTCCTTATCGGAGATAGGGTGGGTATTGAAATAACCAACCCACCCCTGCGCCTCTGAGAGCCGTCAGAGTGGCAACAGGGAACAGGGAGTCTCTGGGGGGCACTGGAAAAAAAGCTGAGCCGTGGGGTTGGGTAAAGGGAGAATTTATCCTCCAAGTTTGAGGCAAGTCCTGGAGCAGCAGCTCTGCTGCCGGTGAGGGCTCAGACGTCATCCTGCTCCCAAATGAAGGATGATAAGGGCAGCGTGTTGGTTATTGTGCCAGGGAGAGGAGGGGGCTTATCCGACAGCAGTTCACTGATTAAAATGCCTTTCAGGTCTTTGTCTGGGTCTCAGAGGGCTTTAGTGCCACCCCCAAAATGATAGTGTTCACATAACTGTAAGACAAATCTATTACTGCTTCCTTTGATAGCATTGTATTGACGGAGGCTTTGATATTGTCTATAAAAACTAACGCGCTGTTGAAACTTGGCTGTTAAAAAGCAAAAAACCCCTGAATTCTCAGCTTAAAAGCATTTTCTTTAATAAAATGTGAAAGCGCCTTTTTTTTTACCTATTTGGAAAAATATCTCAAAAGAGAAGTTCAAGCAGATTTATTTTGTGTTGTAATAGAGCAAAAATACCATTTTCTTCTCTGAAACTGCATTTCAGAAGAGATTAGTCAATAATGGATGTTTTCTGGTATTTAAAATGAGGGGTCAGTATGAGTTACACTGTGATCCATTGTTTTTTTCATTGATAGCTGTAAGTGGATTGCAGTTTGTGGCTTTATTTAAATTGCAGTAGGATAGCTCTACCTATTTATTATCCCTGTAAAAATGCTATTAATACATTTTCCTAGGTAGCTCAACCAGTTTTGCTCCCCTCAAATAGCCCCGTTGTTGCTTTGTCGGGGCAGTAGCTATCGCGTTCCTTTCAGTACCTATTCTTTTTCTTGCAGCTTTCTGTGCTGAGTATGTGTTCTGGAAACAATCCAGCTTGATCCTACAAATCCCGTTTGTCTGTGTGGTTTGTTTTACAAGAGCACTCACACGAGATAGGGGCGCGGGGGCCTCCTTTGCCTTTTTTGCCTGAGAAGTGAATCCATGATTGGAGGGTCCTGACTCACTTTTTGCTGCATGTCCTTGGCCAGCCACATAGTTTGGTTGCCACAGTTACACGCAGCCAACTTCACGAATGTTCTAACACTCACCTCTACCACATCTTTTCTGTGTCTTCTGGCAAACTGCTTGGAAGAGGAACAAGAAGGTTGGCTTTTGAGCGTTACTGCTGATACATCCTTGGGCTAGCAACTAGTTCTTGTCCAAAGGGATTCTGCTGTCTTTAGTGATGGTCCATAGGATAGTTTTTCTTGGAGGCTTTGTTTTTGCTGCCGTGACATGTCATGTTTCAGTCCAGCTTTGCTAGGTTTGGGAAGGTGCCCCTGCCTTCTGTAGGCTTTGTTTTGGTGGGCATGGAATCAGCACTGCAATGGCTGCCAAGAAGTGCTGGTGGTATTAACGTGTTTATGGGATCAGACATTCATTGCATCACTAGACGCAGCAGCTATCCTCATTGTCTTGGTCCACAGATGATGTGAGACGCCAGCATGGAGCTAAGGAAGGGCCTGATGGGGACAGCTTAATGGACTACATCAGCTGACAAATACGCTGGACAAATATTGGAGCATGACAGAAAAACAGCCTTGATCTTAAAAAATTGTAAGCATGGAGACCTCTCGCTTTAGGAGACCTTCTGAAGCACAGTACACTGAACTGGTTGCCTGTCCAGTAGCTGGTGGAGAAGGGATGCCAGGAGGCATGGCTAAGGAGGCCGGGGGGTGGGGAGAAAAGGAGAAGAAACTGAAGTAGAAAGCCTTGAATTTAGAAATGGAATGTTTATGTTTGATCCAACTACAGATAGGAAGTGAGCTGCAAGGCTTGGTGGAGGGCATTTTCACAGGCTCAAAATGGAGATGAAAGTGAAACAGTTCTGGTGGTTGTCTCTAGTGGGAATTGAAATATGATGGTTCATTAGAAGGAGCCGCAAGGATGCTTCAGGAGCAAGTTTGAATAAATGAAGGCCCAAAAGAGAGACACATTTGTGAGGATGAAACCTGAAGGGTGCCTTTTGGATGATACCGAGACTGAAGAAGCGTAAGGGTTTAGGATACAGGTAGGCTTTGAGGAGGAAAAAAGAGGAACTAGTCAAAAATTAACTTGGAGGAAGCTGGAACAGGAAGGGCCGAATGAAGCAGGTGAGTGAAAGCTGACGGGAAGATATGTGATAGAGAGACAGGGATGAGGGATTATCCAATGGGAAAAGTCTGTAGGTATGAATCATCAGCCTAGAAAACAGAACCCAAAGGTCTGAGGTCGGGTGAGGTGAGTCAGAAGGGGAGGGTGAGGCAAGAACAGCATGGTGGAAAGGGCAGCTTTTCAATGCCCGGCATCATGGCGTTTAGCAGCTAGGAAGAGGGGAATGTGATTGCTGTCTCCTGCTCTGAGCATAAGGAAGATTGCTAATGAGTAAAATATTTCGAAATGGAAGAACATGTTGAAAGCAACAAAGTCAGTCATATTCTGAGCAAAGCCAGGGAGTCCTGCCAGAGAAACGGAGGAGCCAATGCAGCGAGTTGTCTCCTTGGTTATTCTTCTTTCTCCTTGGCATTGTGCTTGCTGTTTGTGAAGGCTCCTTCCAGGCTGCTCCATTTGTGCAAAGAGAGCGGGAGCTGAAGCCTTTCGCTTGGATATAAAACCTGAGCAAGCCGGAAAATTGCGCAAACCCTCGAAGTGCTGAGGAGGCTGGAAGGGGCTGATGGTTGGCTGCAGCTCTGTGGAGTTGTTTAAGGCCTCTGAGGGGAATTTTCCCTCTTTCCGCAGGATATTAATAGCATAAACCTCCTTAGCTCTTTTGGGATCTCTGGAAATAGATGGGTAGTCAGCGTATGTACTGACAGCTTGTACGCTGATGGAGCAGCGGTTTAGCATGTGACGCGTGTTTATTATTCAGCTTCCACCCTGTGATGCTGTGCCAGAGGAACAGAAAGAGCTGCTGCAGCTGGAGGGGGGAAGAGAGAGGGAGAGTGAGGTACAGAGGGCACAGGTAACGTTGGGAAGAAAGCAAAAAAGAGTCTGGAGGACCTTCAGTGCGAGAAACATTAAAAGCCCAGCCGGTGGGAGCTGAGGGAATATAAATGAAAAGTATGAGCTATGAGAGGGAAATACGTAATAGCACTGCAGAGGAAATTGAATTTATTGTTGCTCGGTGTGGGTGGCTATATTTCCCATCCCCTTGTCTTCACTTGGATACGGTTCTTCTGAGTAATGAGGTGACCTCAGCCAATGAGGATAAATTCAAGATCCGTGGTATTGTTAGAGCCTGTTCTGGAGGTGCATTTCTTGTCTTGCTTTTCAGAATTAGGACAGTTACTTTTAAAAAATGGAAGTGGGCTTTCACTATAAAATGCACTTTAAATAAACTATAACTTTGTGCAGCAGATAGCTGTAAAATACCTGCCCGGGCAAGGAAAATGATGGACGTGAGGAGAGGATAGCGAGGAGAGGGCGAAATTCTGAAAAGAAGCCTTTGTGTTGCTTTTCCTGAGCTAATAAATGTTTCGCTGGTAACCATATTGCTTCTCTGTGTGGTCTGGTATGCCATTTGTTTTCTCTTCGCAAGCCATGCTGCAGGGAGTGCAAACTGAGCAGCGAAGCCAGTTCTGAATGGTGTGTAAGAAATGCATCTTGGCACGCCTCAGATATTTTCAAGTGTGTTCATGCGTACTCTCTTGGGGCTGTAAGTTCTCCGGGGCACGAATTGGGCGCTTTTCCCCTGTTTGGTGTAGTCTGAATGATCTGTTCCTGCTGCCTGTAAATAAAGATCTGTGTTTCTTAGCTCTGCATGGGAATAGCAGGACACCTGGCGCTTGGCAGTGAGCACCTTCATGTCTCTCCAGAACAGGCTGCAGCAGTTTGGGGCAGATGAGCAAACGCTTTTTCCCCCTACCCTGAAGTAAAACCTAGCCCTGCTAATTTTGGTCGCATCACTGTGGACGCTGACAGCCTGGGTCCTGCAATCCTTCATGCCTTCATTCTCCTCTTCGGCCTCCCCAACTTTCACATTCCCTTCATGTAAAACACCACTGCAAAGATTTACCTTCTGAAATCTGCTGCTCTTCCTGTGTTCAGTGGTCTCCTCAAATCCTTCTGCAGTTTGTCCTTCACCACATCCCATTCAAGTGTCCTTGCTGCTTCTTTATTTCACTGCTCTTTCCTAATTCATTGCACTGATCTGCCTTTATGTCTTAGGAAATAATATTCACGCTATCTATCTGTCTAAATTTTGAACCCACCTAATGATTTCAGCCCAATTTGACAGAGCAGTGGGTATCTGCCGCTTCTGCAGGTGTTGCGTGAATAGGCGGACAAATAAAGGAGAGAGTCTATGTTACCGATGTTAGGGAAGGAAAAGGGAATCAGTTGGACTCGAGAGGATCTCTCATGGGACAGCTCTTGCACCTCAGACTTCCTCAGTTCTGATGCCTGGTCACTAGCTGCTTTTTTTTTTTTTTTTTTTTTTTTTTTTTTTTTTTTTTTTTTTTTTTTTTTTTTTTTTTTTTTTTTTTTTTTTTTTGAGGTCTGACACTCCCGTGCTTTCCCAAATCCTTGGGCAAAGCACCTCTCCGCGCCCTTCCATCGCGTTCCTCGGTAGAAGACGGCTTTGCTGAGCTGATTTTCTCCATGCACCTCCAAACTGTTCGCTGTTACTGGGGTGCCGCTCAAACCCATCAGTGGCAGGGGAGGGGAGGACACAGGGTACATTTTGCCATTGCCTGCCAGCTTCTCCACCTCTTCTTTCAGATTTCTCACTTCCCTGGCTTGCTCCTTTGTTTTTCTGCTTTCCGTGCAGGTACATAGCAATTCGCATGCAGTGATGTATACTTTAATCAGATTTAATCAGCTGTCTCTCTGTTTGTATATGTAGTGCTTGCCAAGTTTGCCTGGAAATGCTTTGCCGTATGGCCATCTTGGTAAACAATTGCGGCCCCAGATGAAGTCTTTTCATCGCAGCAAATGCTATCCTCTGGAGCAGGGATGCTGCACCCATTTGGAAAAAGCACTCGTATGTTATTGGAGGAGGACGTTTCTCTTGTCTCCTGTAAGCACAACTACCCTCCCCATGACCCAGACAAGAGGACCAACTTTTGGCCAGTGCTAATTCCCCTCTCTCCAGGTCCCCTGGGAAAACACTCCCAAACGAAAGCTCTGGTATATTGACCTGACTCTTGTGCCTCATTGCCTTGTGCACATTTATTCATTTCAGTAATAGATACAGAACATGAAAAACACTTAGATGGCAACTGTGAAAATGTGCATTAAACCTTTCAATTGAAAGGACCATATGGAGAAAAGAGATGAAACAGATCCCCCTCTAAAAGGCCATTATTTGGCTACACCTCAGAAGAAAACAGTGTGCCAGCTGCTGCTATAGCCCTGGAGGGAAAAACACTTTACAGCAAGATGGAGGAAGGGCGAAACACTAGTGGAGTCCCTTAACAATAAACAAGGACTTTTCTGTAATAAGGAGAGGAGAAATGGAGCAGAGGAGTGAAATGAAATCACTGCAGCATGAGAAGCTTGTGATCTTGCTCTTCACTTGACTCCTTAGTCCTACATCTGTAGAAGCACAGTGAGCTGTGTGGTAGGTACTTGCTCTTCAGCACAAGGAGCACTCCTCAGCACTTACCTGTGCTGATGGAAAGCTCACAGCACCTCTGGAAGCCCAGCAAGGTCCTTATCCTAGTTTTCGAAATAACCAAAGTGAATTATAGAATCGCAGAATGCTTTGGTTGGAAGGATCCTAAAGGTCATCTAGTCCAACCTCCCTGCAGTGAGCAGGGACAGCTTCAACTAGATCAGGTCACTCAGAGCCCCAAGGTCCAACGTGACCTGGAATGTTTCCAGGGATGGAGCTTCTCCCACCTCTCTGGGCAACCCGGGCGGGAAAGATTTCTTCCTTATATCTATTTTAAATCTCCCCCCTTTTAGTTTAACCCATCACCCCTTGTCCTGTCACACCAGCCCCTGCTGACCAGCCCCTCCCCAGCTCTCTGACAGCCCCTTGCAGCACTGACAGGCTGCCCTCAGGGCGCCCCGCAACCCCCTTGTCCTGTCACACCAGCCCCTGTTAAAAAGTCCCTCCCCGTCTTTCTGACAGCCCCCTTTAAGCACTGACAGGCTGCACTAAGGTGTCCCTGGAGCCTTCTCCTCTCCAGGCTGAACACCCCCAGCTCTCTCAGCCTGTCCTCACGGCAGAGGGGCTCCAGCCCCCTGATCACTTTTGTGGCCTCCTCCTCTGGACTCACCCTGACTGTTCCACATCCTTCTTGTGCTGAGGACTCAGGAGCTGGACCCAGCACTGCAGGTGGGGTCACGCCAGAGTGGAGTAGAGTGGAAGAATCATGTCCCTTGACCTGCTGGCCACACTACTACAGAGCGCAGCTATATGACACAGAAGTTGTAGCAATACAGCACGCAGCTCTTGGATAGTTTGAAAATCCTTCCAGTGCAGAACGATGCCCCATGGAGTGGGTAGCAGAGGTTCAGAAAGCAGCAAAGCCAAGCCCAAGTGCTCAGATGGGCTACTCACCAACGTGGCTGCACTGCTTCCAGTTCTGGGCACTTGCTCGGACTTTTCTTCATTATTTCGTGGGAGATATGCCCTGAGACCCACTTACAACCTGCAAAGCCTTTGCAGGGTAGAGGCTGCTGCCCTTACCTGTTTGTACAGCCCCAGCACCATGGGCGTTGTGTAGGTAATGGGGTATAAAGACATCATTTTCTCCTTTTTGTTTCAGCAAGGTTGCTATTTCATAGGATCTTTGAGAGAAAGAGATTAGATGGACTGAAACTCATTATCAGGGCAAGGGGGGGGGGGGGGTCCTCTTG
>NW_010419256.1:174875-175159 GCF_000710305.1 Buceros rhinoceros silvestris
AAGGAGGTAGGGACAAAAACCCTATTTGCGGGGCAAGGGGGGGGGGGGGTGTCCTTCTGGTGATGAGAGAGGCTTCAGTGCATTCCCGTCCCCACTGGGATAAGGTTACCTTACGATGCAATTGTAGCAAGGCGTCAGGTTGGCTGAAAATATCCACTGCTGTGCAGTTTTGCAAAGCTTTGGCTTGGGAAGCAAGGCTCATTTTTCTCCAGTAAATCCACAAGGAATAAATTCAGGAAGTTCCCTTAAACTGGTGAATCGGCTAATGGTAAAGTGTGTTCAGC
>NW_010419256.1:175288-212097 GCF_000710305.1 Buceros rhinoceros silvestris
CAGCAGGAGGAAAGAGCAGCCCTGGAATTGCGCTGAAAAGTGAAATTTAACTTTGTAAAGTGTTTCTTCAAATATCTGCTTATTTCTTCCAAAATGTCAAAGTTTTTTATTTATGAGAGTGCAGCACATTATTCCCTAGAGGATAAGTAACCAAACACAAATAAAACAATTTTACGAAACCCTACAATATTTTTATGAATACTTCTATCAGAAAGATTAACAAATGCAACAGGATCCCCAAAGCAGACCAATTCTGTAGCATGCGTTCGTTCGTCTGTGCAAGTGTCAGTGTTTTCCAGCTGCTATTAACTCTTTCAGATATTGAATAGCAGCGTTTCAATCCTGCAATGTGGTTTTTCTCCCTCATCCCTCAGTAAGCTCTACCGGGGTCTCCGACTCTGCCAAAATGTCTGTGGAAAGTGCAAGTGACTCAGAGTACGCTGAGCGGTGGGTAAAATCAGCCGGAATTTGCCCATTGAAGCCAGGCAGTTTCAAGTTGACACAAAGCTCTGCTAGCTTACAGAAAACCCAAACAGAGTGAGGCAGAGCTGAGGAAGGCTGCAGAAATTTTTCTTTCACCACCTACATTAGGTGGAGAGTGAAGGAATGTCATTTTTTTTTAGCTAAGAGGGCAGAGTTGCTTTAAGATGATTTGTCAGATGATCACTGTCTTGAAGGGACTGTAAGTTTTTAACTCACTCTCCTTGCTCATAAATTCCGTTAGTATCTCTCTCACCTGAAGGCAAGTGCAGCGAAATGATGTAGGTATTTGGTGTCATTAGCTATAAAGGTCTGTAAGTGTCTTATCAGACCAACCTATTTTATTTTAAGGTTTTCTTTTAATAGAAGAGAATTTTTTTCTGTGTAGATTATGTATGTCTTTATCGGATGTGCTCTGCTGTAATGCATAAAGCTAGATAAACCCCACCCCAACACACGCTGAGCAAGTATTACTCTAAATCTGAAACTATCTGCTTTTGCCTGGCGCGAGTGTGTCAGCTGAGGCCAGCTCTGCTCGAACCAGTCTGCACTGGGGGTTTCGTTCAAGACAAACCAGAGGACCGCAAAGCTCCTGAGATTAAAACTCTGGCCATTTCACGTGCACGAAGCTTTTAATGTGCTTCGATTTTTGTCACTTGGGACATAATACACAAACTAAAGTCAGGGTGACCCCACGGGCCAGGTTCCTATGGAGCCATTACAATGTATGTGTTCTGTAATCCTCAAAACTAGGAGGGATTTATACAATAGACTAATGGCTTCAAAGGAGTCAGATCAGCCTTCTGGGTGGAAAAGGGCACATTTTAACCCTTGCAGCGCTGGCTTCTTTCTGGGTGCGCCCCCACCTAAGCAGGAGATGAAGCCCCTGAGCCCTAGTAGGGAGGACGTACAAGGTTTGGTGTCCAGGGTGGAGATGGCAAAGCTGTAATGGAAGCTGGGAGAAAATTGGGGGTGAGGATATTCCTTTTTCGGACCCACACCAGGGCCAGTCACACCTCTGTTCCCAGTGCTCAGGATAGCTCTGTAGAAATCAGTGAAGACAAACGTTATCATACATAAGTCTGTACACCTCATCAAGACACTGAAAGATCTCTCTTTTTCCACGGTGCACAGCGCTCGTACTTATACCTTTTCATAAAAGCTTTAAGAAAGGGTGTTGGCTTTCTTTTTAACAAAGAGAGCCACCAAGGTCAAGGCAATACAGCAAATTTCCCCAGCTCTAGTTGATATATATTTTTGCCCAAGATTTCCAATATTTCTCCCACTTGCTTTCCTAGGTAGCTTTAATCACCACGAGAGCTACCTGAGAGACTGCAGTCCTGTTAATCTGCTTAGCAGGTGCAGCGCTGATGTAACTAAGAGAAAACATCCAACACTATTCTAATAACGAACTTCTGTGTCTTCCCAAAAGGTCCCCCTCCTGGGATGGGCTTCCTTCATGTCATCCTTGGTTGTTTAAGGAGATGCTCTGTGCGTGAGGTACGCAGATGCGGCTGGACTTCTTGTAGTGTGGAGATCTTCCTTGTAAGTACAGTTCTGAGACCGGAACCGACATCCTTGCTTCGCTGATACTGCTGTCTAAGTGCTAACCGTTGCTCAAAAACTGTTTGAGAGGTTCTACTCTTCAGGTTTTGTAAGTGGCTGAAATAGGTCATGTGTTAATCATTAGCAGGCCCAAGTGAAATGGAAGGGTCCAATAAGAGCCATACATGTACTAGGACTACAAGGTCCAGGATCGTCAACCCACTTACACAGTAAAATCTTTAAAAATACTTAAAAAAAATGTTTTAGGAAAAGGTAAAGCAAAGAAGGTGGGAAATTGAAAGCTGAGACACCTTTCAGCTCCTGGTTCCATTTTTCTTGCCCATCGGCCTTTCCACTCATAACTTGGGAATGATTTTCAGTGCGGACTCTTCTTTCAAAGGAGCTGCAGGTCTCCTTTATTCTGCAGCTTGTCCCGGCAATAACAAAAGTTGAAGTTTTCCCACCTCAAATATGGCGTGCAATGATCATATGTGCAAAGATTCACCGAGACAGCCAGGAGAGGGTTACCTGCTTTACTTCTGACATGGGTTAAGCCCGCGCTTTGGATTGGTCCTAGGGCCTTGGTTGTGGTAACCTAGTAGTAGCTAGAATAATTGTTGCTCAAGTTTTAATGTGCTTTGAGATCGTTACCTTCAAGACTTCTGATATGGAATGGCCTGTTAGATTTTTTTTTTTTTTTAGTTTAAGTCTAAGATTGAAGAGCTTCATCTTGCAGACCATGCAGCTGCATCCTGCTGGTTTGGCCACAGCAATAACTGTAGGTAGATCCTTGGTGCTTCTGCTCTAGCACTGGTGGTTTGCAGAAATACTGTTGTCGATGATGGGAGCATTACCACGTAACCGTTACCAAGGGAGGGGTTTTGACATCACGATATTTTGGGGGCATAAACACTTCAGAATGATACTGCACTAGGCTGTTGTGCTTCCGTTTCCACTGGATGGAGAATTTGATCGCTGTAACTTTCAATAATGGACCAACACCCAATATCTTTGTTTGGGGTATATATCTAAGGGAATACGACAACTTCTTGAAAGTCATGAAAGACTGAGAAGCTTTGGGGTTTGGAAGCTGAGAGCTTTGTAAATACTAAATGCTTGTAAATAATTAATGATTTACAAGGAAAGCTTTTTATCAAAGTGCACCTCCCTCTACCAGCAGACATATGTAATCCATATAAGTATTGGCTATAAAGTCTTTTTTTTTTTTAATCACTCTTATGATAGTGCCTTAAAGCTTCACCTGAGACTGGAGCCTAGCTGAGTCAGGTAAAGGCATGAAACAGAAAATGGTTTTTGTCTCAGGAAATGTTTGACCTAAAAGGCTAAGTAAGGAAAGTGTTGCCAGGAAAAAACAAACCCCCTCAATTTCCAGGGGGATGTTGAAGTATAGCTCTTGTACAATGCCACACAGGAAACCTCCTACCGGGAGGGTTATCGCATGTCGCCGCGCTACTTCAGGATTACTCCTAATGCATGAAGAAAGAAATAACGAGGGGTCTCAGGTTTATGAGATTTGGCTGTAGTGATATCTCTAGATAGTCCAACAGGCGAAACCAGGCTTGGGCTTCTGCCGTCCTTAGGCAGCAGAAGAAATGGCTCCATACAACACACAAGGTATAACATAGCCGTCTTCAACGCTTCAGAGTGGTAGATGTGTAAAATCTCTGCTGACAAAAGGTCTGTAGGTTAAAGCACCTCTCTGGAGCTGGCAGACTGGGGAGCCAAAGGCTGTGTTTCCCACCCGCGCTGCGGACCGGCCGCCGGGTTCAGCTTGCCCGGCTGCGCGCTCTCCCGGGACCTGTCTGGCTACATGTCATTTTCTGTGTCCGCCAGCTACATCGCAGATCCAAATGCAAAAGCCACTACTCAGGGACATTATGTGGATTTGTGACACTACCCATGGGACTTCGGATCCATAAACCAATGAATGGATTACAATGAGGCATAAATATAGTATTTTCATGGATGACATATAATCCTACTCAATTATTGTTCCTGTCATGTAAAGGGAAACTGTACCCATTTTTCTCATCCCTGTACGCTGAATTTTCAAATGAAAAGAAATGCCCAATGCAAAAGATCCAACCTTGTAGCGCCTTGTCTTTGATCTGTTAGAAATTTGAGAGCTGATGTTTCCCATTATCAGGCGTTTCCTGTAATTAGCTCTGTACATCTCTAGAAGATGATTATATAGGAAATTTATTTGACAGAAACATTTAGAGTTTCTGGACTGAGCAGACCGGTCTATTAGTCTCTGAACGGTGCATGTCACATCACGCACTGTCGTTTATGTCTGGATCGCAGTGCCCAGAAAGAGTTTTGCCTTCTGCTTTGCCTCTGTGACCTCTTTCTGGTTTTGAGAACCTGCTGCAACTGTCCTTTGGTTGAGACAACTTAGGAATCGTGGTTGGTTTCAGGATCCAGCAAGATGTGATGTGTCTCACACGTAAAGACTTAATTCTTTCTATCGGTACAAGACAGTTTTATGGCTGTGGATGCTTCGCAATGCGGGTAAGAATAAGGAAAATTGAGTTTGTGTTTTGTTTCCTTCTAGGACTGAAATACCATCTTAAATGTCAATTTGCCCCTTTCTGTTTTTTCTTTGTAAAGCTACCCCTTTTGATACATCAAGTTAAAATATAATACCTTGAAATAACGTTACAGAATGAATACACAGGGTGTTTGTCCAGCAGGCATTTGTCACGCAGCGTGTTAAAGCCTTCTTCACAATGCTGTAGGTGATGAAGGGGCGCTATAGAAAATCCAGCTCTTGTAGCAAGAACTGTGTCCCGCATGTGTTTCACCCTGCAGAGGCAGCTGTCCTGTAACACTCAGCCCACTGGTTGTAATGGGCAGTGGGTTTTTTTCTGAATTCTTCCTTTCATTTGAAAGAAGCCTTTCTGGTTACGCATGGAAACATGGGTGTCTCGAGACAAAACCAAATATGTTGCCTACAGTCAACCCCACACAGGGATTTAGCTGGTGCCCTTTCTTTCTGGTTAGAAAAGTTTTAGGGCACCCGTGGTATGCTCTGAAACCAAAGCGAGTTTCCTTAGAGGAGCAAACGCAGCATTTACATTTTCCTATGTGGGCTGAGCTTTTCAGTTGAATGTTACTCGCTGCTGGTTTTTTCCCCTCTCACCTCTGCATACCCTGGCCACAGCCACCGAATCTGCTCCGTGCTTTGGAAAGGGCAGGGTCAGACAGGCGCTGCTGTATTTGTAACACGGGGAGCCCTGCAGTTTGCAGCACAAGTGCTTTAATCGCCCTTTTATCTACAGGAGAAGCATCTGGTCCTAAATGTGTGCTTTTTTCCCCCTTCTGCTGCAGTGCTACACGGATGGTTGATTAAACTACCCCCCCTTTTTCCTGGCAGCAGGGATGCGACGGCTTGCTACCTTTGTTTCCACTTGGGGCCTCTAAATGGGGCTGTATAAAGGGAGCAGTAATAAGGATGTCCCAAGGCTTCTCTGGGACCCTCTCTCCAAATTTAATCAGGTGCCACCGGCCGAGCTGCTCTTATGTACATTGCTGGGTTTGAATGAAATAAAGACGTGTGTGAACAAGGTGATGCTGGAAACGCCAGCGAGGAAGCCAAATGCTGGGTGTGCTTGTCTTACAACACCCCAAATGATTTGAGACAAAGGACCCAACTGCAAAAGGATCTTCTTTAGTCTGTGGTTTAGCTTAGATTTACCCAGATACAGACATTTGCTATTTGCTTTACACAGACACAGACATTTGCTATTTGATATTGCAAGTACAGCCTTGCCAAGTAAGATCTTCCCTTTCCTTTCCCTCCTCAAACAAGTTTCAAAAGCATTTCATTGAAGCTTTGGCATTTGAAAAATTGCAATGAAATGAAGCTGCGTTTAGAAATGAAGTACCATTACAACACGAAATACTGAAACATATTACTGTGCTGACACAAGGTGTGATTTATTTTTACTTGTAAATTGTGGCTGAAGCAACTCACCAGAGGAGAGAGGAAGCCATGAACTGATCCCGTCAGTCTTTCTGGTTGGTTGGTTGTGGCCTTCTCCGAGGTTGTTAAACCACCCCGTGCTGGTAAGGGAAAGGGTCCCTTCCTGCTCGGGATGATCTGCTTTGTCATGATGCTTGCCTGGGTTCGTTCTCTCCTGAGTAATAGTCCAAAATAACTTTTGGATTTCCTTGTTTGTATTAGGTTGAAAGCAACAAACCAAGAGATAGATGGCTGCTTTTCTTCAGAACAATCCTTAAGCAGACAGTTTTCAAACATTCTGCGTGTGCTGACCCTCCCCCCCCTTTTTTTTTAGTGAGGGTGCAAAACCTTGTGCAGGGAATTTGAGGCTGGTGGCAGCGGGTTTGTTCGAAGGCTTTACATGGAGCCCCAAAGCTCTGTAGGTGGTTTGTCACTCCTCAGAGGTCTGAGGTTGAATGGAAAGTGGGAGAAACGGTCCTGACAACAATACCTGCAGCAGCGTGGGCTCCTCTTAGGAGCAACTATGCTTTCTTTTTGGGCTGGTGCTGGGTCCCACGCTCTGCACTTGGCTCAAATTGCATTTGTCTGAGCAGCAGTGGGAAGCTGCTTTTCACCTTGAAAGGCCAGCAGCCCTTCCACCCCCCCGTCTGACGCCACCGTGACTGAGAAGGAAGGGAGATCTGAAAGCCTTATACACTGGTTAATGAAACATATATGAGGTTGAGGCTGGTGGTGCACCGAAAGAGGCTTTCAGGCAAGTGAAAGCATCGCTCCTCACCAGACCTCTCTGACCACCGTATGCCCATCTTCTCCTCCCCACAAGCCTCCCAGGACCTCTCAGGCTCTGCCCTGGCAGCTGTGGGGGATCTTGGTTTCCTCCTGCCTGCTGGTCCTCCACCTTTCCCTGTGAATGACCTGGAGTGGCATCCTCCTCTCTGTCTGTCCCGGCTGTAGGTGACCAGATGGTCTCTGGAGAATATCCTGCCTGCTTTGCTGGCAAAGCTCCCGGGGAGCCATCCTGTCTCTGCTGCTGCTGGTGGCAGCGTTCCCAGAGGACAAGGTCAACCTGTACCACGTACCTGATGGTCCTCCTCTGCCTGTGCCTCCACGCAGAGTCGTGCCTGCCCCTGGGCTAGAAGGGACCGTAACCTTCATGGTCTGATGTGCTGAAGGCATGGCCTGCACCAGAACATTTTGCAGCATTGCTCCATGCGAAAGCCCTAACATAGACACTTTAGGCCAGAATAGATGTCCTTTTGTTGGCATAGTTTATTTGGCTCTGGAAATCTTTACAAGATGGGGAATCAACATGGGAAAGACTTTTTGGTGGCGTAAGCTAAATTCAGACCACTTAAATTTTAAGCCTAGCCTTTCTCATCTAATGCAGACATATCAAGTTGTGCTCAAGAGCGCTTTGTTTGGGATGGCTCCCTCTGATGTTTCACTGATTTGAATACAAACCCATTGAGGCAGGGACTCCTTTATCTGAAAAGTATCACAGTATTAAAAAGAAATATGCTACAAGGATGAGTAATTTGGTAACTCATCCACAGCAGGTTTCTAGGTCTCAGAGGCGTTTCTTACATTTGCCAGCACAAGGTAAGAGGATGTTTTCGTGCTCCTTTTGTGAATGTTGCACACACTGCGTTCCTCCTTGTGTGGGGAAGAAAAGCAGAACAGGCTGCAAACTGCTTCAGATGTCTCCCGTTGCTGACCTCGCTGCCACTTGTGGCAAAATGAAGACAACAAATCCTTGGAAATCACCATGTGTGTGTTTCAATTTTTAATTGAAACTTTTTAGCTGAGCTGAAAGGTGGAGGGGAGGGTGGTGGGGGGGCAGAGGGAAAAAACCCAACAAAACAACACGCTTCCCCCTGCTCCCAGTGAAAAGAAACCAGAGCTATTAGATTCACTTCAATTGCCTCACCTGACCTGAAATGAACTCCTTCCCTCAGGCCTGTAAGAAAATTCAATTAAAAGGTCCATCTGTGAGGCAGCAGCTGAAGGGGAATTACTGTAGGGAGGTCCACATTTTCATAAAAAAAGACGCCTCCCGCCTCCCTCCCCTCCTTCCTCTTCTATCCCTGATTAGGCCTGTTCCTAACCGCTAAACTGCGAGTCCCCCCAATTAACCAGCTCTGACCAAGTAGCTTTTATAGGCTCCATTCAGATGCAGAAACACTATAGATTTGGTACATCCCTTAAACATCATGGGGTGGGAGCAGGGGGGAAGGAGCGGAGGACAGAGGTTGGGAATCAGAACAGCCTCCCCCAATTAAGCTGGCTGATGCAATGGGATTAATGGCTGCTAATATGCAAAAGACTGCTGGCAGTGAAAATACGCACCAGAAGGCAACAACAGTGTGCAGTGGCTTAAAAAATGCAGAGGTGACCAGGAGGAAAAGCTGGCTGCAAGCGCCCCATCTAGAAAGCCTTCCCAGCTTGCTCGCGGCACCCCTGCCCCCGGCTGTGTTCTTAGCATCAGAAACGTCTCCCAGATGCTTGTCCGGGGCTCGGTGTTTGGTGCGTTACTCTTAGTACGAGTAGGTCAGAGCACCTGGGTGGGAGTGGGGCAGCATGCGCGCGTGAGCCCCGGAGCCCCCATAAGCACGTGTCGCTGCTGAGGACAGCAAGGACCAGCTCTGGTTGCACTGGTTGATGGTGACTTGGGGCTACGCCTCGCACCTCTGGGGCCACTGCCCTCCAAGGGGAGGGCGGTGAGCTATCAGGAATCGACGTACCTTTTATTTTCTCGATAACGCTGTTTTGGGTGCGTTATGCTGGGATTTATGGCAAACAACCAAGTGTTTCCTCGAGCTCCTGCGCATTTTACTCTCTACCAGCAGAAAACCTGACTTGGCCATGCCTGAGACTACGTGTGCTCCCTGTGCACTGCCTTCATTTGTGCTCGTGCAGCACAAAATCAATCACTTCAAAACACCCAGCTCCCCGCACGTCCTTCCCTGGTGCGGTGTCTGCTGTGTTCTTACATCGGTTCGGGAGGATTCGTTCCGACATCGGCAGGTTATGCTCCCATGTGGGAGCAGAGCGCCGTTAAAATCTCCGTGCTGCCCTGCTAAGTTATGCATATATATTGCTGTCTGCTTAGAAACAGAGAGGACAAATCCTTTTACCATAGTTTGGGATAGTAAGGGAGAAGAGATATCAACAATTCACTACGTGAAAGAGGTGTTAACCATGCTATTGGGTTTTCTTTTTCGTTAAGTGTTAGGACTTAGAATAGCGAGCCCGTGCGTTTGCTTTGCAGATATTTGGCTCGTAGGTTATTTCAGCCTGCGTGGAACAGTTTGGCAGATTGGTCCTTTGGTGTCTTTATTGGCTTGTTTTCACTTTTTCATTAAATATGTAAAATGAACCATGTTTTACTGCAGTATCAAGTGAAACCCTATTAAAAAACTTACAGACAGTTCAGACAATAAAAGGCCTTGTAAATCAACCAGAGATTGGTTATCTGCTCAACAAGATCATTAAGCGCGCACAGAGGGAGGCAGCTGAGGCAGGCCGCTGGAGAGAAGATGCTAAAAATTAATTTCACAAGGAAACTTAGCCCTGCCAAGTTTGATTTGTTTTAGGGCCACTCCCATACTTTTATTATTCATCTTTCAAGGCAGCCTTTGAAATCTCCATGGCTTGCGGTGAAGGTCTCTCTTTATTTCTGCAATGCGCAGCGAGACATCCAAAATCTCACTCATATGAATTGTCACAGCCTGACAGACTTGGAACCTTGCAACGTTAAATCAAGTCCTAGAGGAGGGGTGTTGGGGAGCATGAAATAGTGTCACTGGCTGCTGCTATCCTGAGTGCTCACACTGGAAACGTTGAATATTGCCTTCCATAACGTGCCTATAATTAATACTGTGCCTGGCACCCTCTTGCAGCTGCTCTCTCTCTGTGCAGTGCATGTGGGGTTTTTTTGCAAAGCTCTCCAGCTGCTTTCAAGCTGTTCCTTTGAATCTGCCACAATATCCACGTTCTCCTCCCCCACCGCGCTGAAGAACACTTGGCGATTTCTTTCTCGTGGACTCTTTCAAGCCCAGGTAACTCTCATGATTAATTGAGCGTCAAAACTGAATAAAGGCTGGGTGAAGAGAGAGGGGGAAGCGGGCCAGCTCTCAGCGGGCCAGATTTAGCATAAAGGTGTCTCCAGAGAAAGGAGCACCCTTCGCCCAGCGCTGCTCAGGAAACCTCGTCCAAAACATTTCACATCTCTCCACCTCTCTTTCCTTCGTGTGTGAGGGAGATGGGAAGGATGATCTCTCAGAACTGATGTGAGCATCACTTGCTGAGTGTGGTAAAGGGATTTAGGTTCTTGACAGGGAACCAATGTCACCGCTCTAAAAAATAAGAGCAAGTACAGGTAGCCTGGCATTACAAGACAAAAAAATGGATAACCAAATGACCTGTTTCACCTTTCTTATGACCTCGCCTTTGCTCATGGTTTTGTTTTTTTTTTTTAAGCCACCCACCTGTGTGTACATCTCGTAACTTAAAACAGTGCTTTTCCCTTTACTGATGATAAAATTGGGATGCATCCTGAATGTAAGGGATTAATGGAATATCCTTCAGCAACACGAAATGAGATCTTGAGGAGCCGAGTAACAGAATGTAATGGCATGGGCAATCACTTAGGGGTAATAAGAATTTATGTTAAAATAGGAATCCATCAATTGTAAATGAAAGAGAAGAAGAAAGCCAAGACACTTGGCTATTAGTCAATCTCAGAATGTCAGTGAACCTCTGAAGTGATGTGGCCAGGGGAAAAAAAAAAAGGCAAAAAGAGCAAAGATGTATCTGACGTGTATCTGATGGACGATTTTCAGGAAAGCAGAGAAGAAGGGGCGTGTTAGTCCACCGGGCTCCCGTTTAGGAGTCTTTGTCTGGTTTTGGTCATCTCCACCGGCAAAAGTTAAACTCAGACTGGAGCAGAGGCTGGCTGCATGGGCAATTGGGAACACAGGGAGTTTATCTCCCAGAAGGACTTTAGAAGAGCTGGGCTTGTTCAGTCTAGGAAAATCAACTCAAGGCTCCTTTTTGTCTCTAAAGATACAGGGTACAGCAACAGGAAGAAGAGCTAAAGGACAGCACCGGCATGAGGATAAATGGATGTTAACTGGATGCAGAAGAAATTTAGCAAATACTTCCAGCCATCCTGGAAAGGGACTCCGGAGCAGTTGTCCTGTAGGAGTCAGACGGGACATGTGGCCGCTTTGATTTTAGTATGACACTAACTTGCTTAACCAAAGAGGTTACTTACGTAGGCAGTTACTTGGAGGTACCAGTGGGTGGAAACTCAAGATGTTGACTGTTACTTTTGGGACCTCTTTCTCTGCGTAGGGTGCTAATACTTCATGTTAAGTACTCTCAGATGTGCGCACGCATCTGCGCATTTTCTCAGCAAGCCTGCTTTGCCTCTCCTGTTTTGTAGTGCTCGAGAACCTGCTGTTTCTCTGCTCTTTGACCTCATCTGTCTTCAAACAACAGAGGCCAAACCCCCTGCGTGCTTCTAGGGTTATTTTCTCGTTCCTATTGCAACCTGAGAGCAAGACACTTGGCCCAGGACGTCTGTTCATATCACATCTGTCATTAACTTTCCTCCTTAACAAAGTCCTTTAGCAAAGACCTCACCTTGGGTTTGGTGTCAGGGGCATCATATAAGAGCCTGCAGAGTCTTCTGGCCCTTCTTCACACCAGTCTTTCCTCCCCAGCACACCAGACGCCGTGCAAAATAACCAGGCTTAGGTGACTAGTGTGCTAGTACAAGTGAGCTCCCTCAGGAGCCAAAGGGTAGGTGTTACTACCTATTTTGCTCCTCTGTTGTATTTAACCATAGGCTTAGGTGCTAAGGAGAGATCTACGTCTTGTTTACATGGACCTAGAGCCGGAGCCATTGCCTGCTGGGGGCTCCTCCAGGCACTGTTGCAGCATGAATAACAAATGCGCTTTCCAAAGGATGGTGTTGCTTCTCTTTACAACGGTTGCAAAGGCAAAGCCTCCTGTGCACGCGAGGCCAAGGCATGTTTTCTGCCTCACTGGCCTTTTCAGGATGTGGCAACCATTTTGGAGTGTGAGAATGACAATGTAATGCAATAGGAGGAGAGGGTAAAATAATAAGAATCCATAAAAAACTAAAGCTAACAACCGACTGTCTTGAAGTACATAGTGCAATGCTGCAGAGGGTATTACCTGAGAACAACATACTGATACTCAGGGAAAGTCAAGATTATTTCATTAGGAAAGTAAATTTTCTCCTTTTCCCTTCACAGAGTATCTCTGATTATTGGCAGATAACTTAAGGATAGTTTTCAAATTTTTTTTTTTTTATTGGAGATGTTATGTTTTAAGCCTACTGAGGTTCCTGTCTGTCTGTTTTTGGATACCTTCCCTGAGAACTCGAGGGATCTGAGTTCATGTGAGACAGAGCTGGTCACCAGCCCTGAAAGACGCGGCTTGGTACCAGATTTGGCTTAGCTGAAGCCAAAGGTGAAGTATAAGAAATTGCTAGTTAATTAAAAAATGCAGACCTTGATTTGGCAGTATACAAATGGGGCAGGTGCTACACTTGAAAAGTATTTTGTACGTGGCCCTCTAAGTCACGCTGGGTTTTAGCATGCCTCTTCTCTTCCCCTTTGCACTTCCGAGTAAAATACATAGCGCTGTGCTGTGATGTGACAGTTTTCTGCTAAGAGGAAGGACGGGCAATTGGCGTGAATTGTGCTGCATTACGGATCCTCAACGTCTGTCGTCTTTTATGAGTATTTGCGTGGCCATGACCATCGAAGTGTTTGCTTCGCTTTCCTTACCTGTAGAAGTGGGATTCCTGACTTCTCTGCCTCCTCTGCGCGGTATTTGTGAGGCTTATTTCGTTATTGTTTGCAAAGCTTTTTGAATGTACAAAGCTCTATGCAAATATCAAGTTGCTCACCTACAGATACCCAGTAACGCAGGAGCACTTTAGGCAGATAAGGTTTGATTAGAGACGTGGAATAGTGCATTAACAGTAGGATTTCCTCTGTCCTGGTATATCACTGTCTGTGCCACAAGTAAATGATGAGGCTGGAAATTACCACTGGAATTATCAAACAAGTCTGCTTGAGTAATAAGCCGTAGGACCGTCTGTTGTCTTTCCCATTTAAGCTACTCTTGCTTTGCATCTTTTCCCCCCCGCCATGTATTTACCTTTAGAGAAGGTATAGGCACAGATTTCAGAATGGGAGATTTTAAGCTCTCTGTTAATTGATTTGCTTTTCTCAATTATCTCTCACTAACCCCACAGAGTTCATGGATCACAGGTTTAAGCCCATTTTACTCCAACGTGGATTTGTAAGAATACTTTGTCTTGATTTCCAGAGTAAATTTGGCTGTTAAAGCCGGTGAGCGCCTTCCATATCAGCAAGACTTAGCTCAGTGTTTCTAACAGAAAGGTTTAGAAAGAAGAATCCAAGCTTTCCAATGCCTGCATGGCTCTCACCCGGTGATTCATACTGTGCTTAAAGGCAGACTTGTTTTTCTTGGAGTTTGTGTATTTAATAAGGACTTGTCTTTTTCAGTAGTGCTGCTTGTGTTTTGCTACTTGGGTTGCATTTATTCAACTTTGGAGAAGATTCTCGCATGTATATGAAGAGCTGCTGTAGATTTCATCTGCTATAAAACATAGGGTCAAATTCTTGCCCCAAAGAAATCAATGACAAAGCCTTCTATAGATTGGAAAGGATTTACGATTTCACCCATTATATTAGCAAGAAAGTGATGTTAAAGCAGTGCTAACATAAACTGTGGAAGCCTTTGCCTGCTAACTTTGACTATTTGTTTGGATTTGTGGTCCATTATTCAACTTTAATGACCGCTATTTATTTGTTCAGTCCAATAGTCTAAGTTCTTCTGGTACATCCTTATTTTCTTAATGCCCTAAGCCTGAAAAGAGGTACGTGTGTGGTCTGTACTGCCCACATGCTGTTGTGTGGTCTTTTGCGCTTACACCAATTTATCTGTTTACTGGATTAAGCCTATCATCAATATTAGAGTCGAGCTAAGGAGATTATGTTTGGCTAGGTAAAAAAAAAACCCTCACTGATCCATAGATTGTTTGGTTTTCCACGTTATCTGAATCCTCCTGCCAGTCGTGAGATTCACAGAAAATATCGGGGTGGTTGTTTTGTTTTTTTTTAATGCGATTCTGCTTATAAAGAATTAATATCAGGAATAATAACAGCATGACAGTTGCTGTTCCATGTCTTCTGCCACAGAATGCCAGCCACCACCTAGCTCTGTGGCGTAGGGTTTGAATGTTAACTAGTAAAGATCAGAGCAGCTCTGGTATTTTGAGCTTAGTTACAGCTGTGCTTCAAGCCCCGGGTAAGAAGCAGTGGGTGAGAGGACAACTTGAAGAGCCTGCTCCTGTTTTACCTCTTAGCACTGCACGAGGTAGTTCCGATAGCCCCAGCGGGGTATCCTTTTTCCTCGATATGGGGTAAGAAGATGTAAGGGGATGGTTTATAGTCTTGCCTGAATGTGATACTGATGTTTAAACCCTCACTCCCCATACGAAGATGCGTTTATGCTGCCTTAAAACTACAGTAATGTGGGGAAGTGAAAACTCTTTCTTGGCCCATTTTGGCATAGTCATCTGGTTTTTATTCCGTTGTTCTTTCAGAGGTGGGATTATTTTTGTTTTATTCCTTGAGATAGATTTCGCGTGTGAGTGCTCGACAGCTAAAGAAAAGGAAAAATTAAATCAGATGAAGCAAAATCCAGGCAGATCACTCTTTCACCAACCCTAGTCCTTGGGTCAGTGCTCCCAGTTCACGAGCTGATTAGGAGCAAAAAAACTCCACGCAGAAGATTCAGGCTTGTTTCGCTGTGTTTTGTGTACGTGGATAATTCCCTGCGATAAATCTTCCCGCACACCATCCCTTTCACTCTCTGATGTTAACAAGACTGGGATCTGCGCGTGTACATACACACATTGTCTGTCTTGCGCTGGCAACATCTTGATAAGAGGTTCATTATAATCCACCGCTGTCAGAAGCAGTTCTGAAATGATCTGCAAGGCGAAACATCGTGTATATACTGAGGTTGGCTTTTTTTTTTTTTTTTAATTAAATAGAAAAAGTGTCAGGAAACTTTCTTCAAAGGTGCCAGGCAGCTGTTTCTTCTGAGGCATGTTGTTCTTTTCTTAGGCAGTGGATCTTTGATAACTGTCTCTCAGCACCCTCAGAAGTGTTTTCCAGGTTAGGAGGATGAGAGGGAAGAGATGGCAGTCATGATGCCACCGGCTGATAAAGCCAGAACGCAGACTAAGCCCTCAGATCAATAGGAATGCAGATGGATGTAGCACCAGACTGCCTGGTGTCAGCTTTAATTTCGCTTCCTGTGATGGCTGTGCACAACTTCCAGCCCTTGGAGTCAGGGAAATCCTCCCCCTGCTCCCCAGGCACTCATAGCACAAAGCAAATCTCTTGGAAGGGCAGGGAGGCAGGAAAGCATCACAGCAACCCCCCAAATGCCTGCAGTTGTTTTTCCCCCCGGCCTTTACCCCAGGGTGGGGTGTCCATGGGTGCTCTTGCAGTGGACATCCTGCCCACTGCTGTTCCAGTGTTTCCTCAAAATGTTTCACTGGCACATGTTGCCCAGAGAGATTGTGGATGCCCCACCTCTGGAATTGTTCAAGACCAGGTTTGACGGGCTTTGAGCAGCCTGGTCTAGCGGAAGGTGTCCCTGCCCATGGCAGGGGGATGGAACTAGATAGTCTTTAATGTCACTCCCAAATCAAACCGTTCAGTGATTCTCCAAGCTCCTGTACCCCAGCACAGGACATAAAGTTGTCTGGGCATCAGCCAGCTAAGGATTCAGCCCTTCTGATGTTTCATTCAGAACGAGAATCTAAAGCAGTGGATCTGCTGTAATTTTTGTGGTGGGACAAGTAGGTTTTAGCTTTAAGCAATTTGCCGGGGCTGGCTGTGCCACCTGCTTGGCAGGATGCCCTGGCCAGTGGCATGGGGTAGCTTGGATGGGGCAGCTGGTGGGAGAGCTGAGGAAAGCACCCAGGTAGCTTGATTTGGTGCCACCTGCGGGCTTGACCTTTAGACCTGAGGGGTCTAAAACTCCCCCTCACACACTCACAAGTTTGTGTTAAATTGCTGTAACTCGGGTAGAGCAAGGAATGTTTTGACTTCCTCTACAGCTGCTGTGTCGAGTAAAAGCGGGGATGAAAGACTTCACTTTACTTATTTTTCTTGCATGGCCTAAAGAGAAACTTTGTTTCTGCTCTTGATTAAGCTGTTGGTTATTCAAATCAAGAATGTCACCTAAGCTTGGGTTATAAAGCAGCTGAACACTGAAATGCATTTAAAGAAAGGATGAGGAAAAGGAAGAGAAGGAGGGACGTCTTTCTTTGAAGCCCTAAATTTTCAGTTTTCAAAAGTTTACAGAACACTTTATTTAGCCAAGTTTGAGCATGAAGGGATGCCTGCCGGGAAAACGCACAACACCTGAATTCATAGCGTAAAGCTGAAATAGTGGCAAAATGCTAAAAAAGCAGAAGGAACACCCCCAAATCTTCCTAGCTTAATGCTGGAGATAAATACAACTTACATCCCTGCATCTCGTGTCTCCCAAGTTCCAAGTAGGGGTGGGTTTAATGTTTTTTAAAACAATTCTAATTTTGCAGCTTCTGAGCCTGCTTGTAATTGGTTCAGCAAAAGTCCAGCATTCAGGAACCGTCTTCCCAGGCAGTTTGGGAATTCTGAATTTGAGTGCAAGATTTGCAGTGTTAGAAAATTTGTTTTTCTTCTTGCTGTTGTATTGGACTCCAGGAGATCCTTCGATTTCCTATTCATGTGTGCATATGTGTATACATCTACAGACGCAAACAGCATATATATAACCTGAGCTGCGCATGGGGGATTTAAAGGCTCTTCCCAGACTTACTGCATATTTTTCTGCATTCTCCAGCATATAAATGTTATTTTTAAAATTGAACACAATGCAAATATATATCCTATTGCATTTTGGAGTCATCTGAAGTACAAAGAAAAAAAGGTGCCTAAATGTGGAGTTAGTTAATAGAACAAAAGCATTCCCTAGTGAAACAAAACCACGGTGTGATAGCTCGGCTGCCCTGTGAGGGTAGGTGGGGTTGGAGGTAGTTGGCCATTTTACTGGGAGCTTTCAATAAATCCGTTTATTCAGTCTGGCCAATCTTCCCGGAGACTGTTTACCTTTTCCATCTTGAGCCACAGAACTTGAACAGACCAAGCAATTCTTGCCAATGGTTTCTGATTTAGTAAATTGAAGTATTTGCAATTGCTAATTAAAAAGATTAAGGAATAGTTTTCTCTGCCATCGCTACAAATTGTCACGGCATCACAGGCTCTTTGATTTTTGTGGGCACTCTATAAAACTTGGTCCAGCAGGAGCAAGGGTAATTTGATTTAATAAGCTAATAAATATTTTTGAAATATGCTTCCTGTAGGTTATAAAAACAGAAGGGTAGAGCCATAACACAGGGAAAGGAAAAATTACGCACATTAAAAAAATACTGATTTGGAAAAGAAATCCTTACTGACGTGACCGGAATTCACGGGAATTTCTGTAAGCTAAAAAAACCATTTTCCCTTTTATCTGGTGGCAAAGAGCCTACTAAAGCAAGGTCCAGGGATCAGGTATCCTCTACCACAGCAGATACTAAGCCGCGTGGCTTCTTTTATTGAACGAGCAGAGAAGGGAACAAAAAAAAATTGGTATAGCTTTCCTCGTTGTCTAATTTGACGTTAATTTTATGCTGCTTCTAAACTGATGGTTTCCAATGGCCTGGCAAATAGATATAGAGATAAATTAAAATTCATCGTGGAGTGATGCCAAAGTCTGAAGTGGAAGTTAGAAATTTTGGCAGCCGAAGATGTCTCGTCTGTCTTCTAGGACCAAAGACAGAAAGAGAGACACGCAACCCCAAACTCCCAAGTTGCAGAAGCTGGGTGTTCCTGTTAAAATAACGGGCAGCGATATCATTAATAATGTTGACATTCAAACTGACATAATTAGGTTCTTGAAGCTAATAACCCATCTGGGCGAATGCATGGGTGATGCTTACCTCTGGCGCGGTGGTTCCATCCGCAGCGCAGCCTTACGCTCAGCTCACATTTGGAGGCCTCCTTTGGATGTGTGGAGCCCTTTCATTTCAGCTAATAAAACCTGAGGAGCCGAAGCGTGGTTCGGCTGCTTGGTTGGCAGCCGAAGGAAATTCTCTGGTAAGAACATGGTAGGACGTATGCTAGAGCCTGAGGAGACCTCTCCTGTAAGGAGTAGCTTTGGAAGGGCTCAGTTCCACCACTCCTTTGCCTACTCTTGTATGTCTTTGTGGAGCCTAAACCAGCCACTCGCTTTCTTCTTTTTTTCAGTCGTCCTATGCTAGCCCTGTAGCAGTTGTCCTCCGATGCTCACTGCTCTGCCAAGCACAGAAAATTAAAAGCACATCAAAATTATGGCGCTCAGGCATCAAAACTTTAGCATTAGCAAAATCTGGAAGTTATTTGGTCAGAATCTGACCGTACGTGTTTCATTCCTATGTGTGAAAAACTACTTGGGCTAAGTTGGGTAAGGATAGTGTCATTTAGCACCAAGCCGTACCTTGAAATGCCTCTAAGAGAGGGATTAGCTGGAGCAAATCTGAAATAAGAGCAGTGTCTTCCTCGGACTGTCAGAAGGGACTGATGTGATGCATTACAGGAAAGAGAAAGGAAAAGGAAAGGAAGCCCTTAAAAATAACCTGAGAATTTTGACTAAAACATTTTAAAAATGAAACATTTCCTACTTACATATTTAGAAAGAGAAGTGTTTGTTTTTTCATTCTGAAGTCAGCATTTTTGCTATAAAATAAGCACTTTTTTGGTTGTGTTTTTTTTTTTTAAGATGAGACAGAAAAAATTTAAGAGATTTTGTTTAGGTATGAGCAAAATGATTGCAGTCAAACCAGCAGAGTTTCTTTTCATTGAATAAAAAAATTCAGCTGTAGCTATTTCTCCGCTGTCTTTTCAGCATCCTCACCAAGTTTAGGAGTTTGTTCTGTACTGAGCTCTGTCAGCACCTTTCTCTGCATCCCATGGGGCAAAAGAGAGGCTGGATCCTCATACATGCCACAACCAGTTTTACAAAAAGATCTTCCAATAGCCTAGATCAAAGTGTTGAGAAGAACCATCCGAGCAGTTGATAAATTTAAATTTTTTATCTCCATTTTCAACGAGGCTTCTCTTTTAAACTGGTGCAAGAAATTTCAGTGCAGTGTTTTCATTCTGCTATAGATGATTCGCGCTGACTCGGGGATGCCACGTCATCCTGAGCTGATTTGAAATCGGGGCTATAAAAAAAAAATCTGTAAATGGTTGCTAATCAGAGTTTTGGGTGAAATTTTGAAATTAAGTAATTTCATTTTATTTTTGTTTTTAGTTTAGCTGGAAACAGAACTGAAATGCAACTTTAATTAGAGAATGCACGCTCCTGATTATTTCAAGCGTGGCTTTACCCGAGGAAGACGTGCTGTTACGTGACTGCTCCATTTATTAGACGTGTATTAGGTAATGGCATTTTAGAAGGATGAAGACATTGCTCAATTCTGAAATCTTTTAACACGTGCTGGGTCTGCTTTTCTTATCTCATTTGCTGGGGAGGCGGTTTCATATGGAATTAGTATTTTCATTTGCTTTGGGTGTGGGTGCAGCTTTTGGTAAAACTCAAGTGTCTGTGTGATGACAGGATTTATTTAATTCACTATTATTGCCCCTTGTTGAAGTATTTTATTTCAGTTCGGTAGACTATTTTTGTTCCCATAAATTAGCCAGTCTGTTTCTCACATAACTGATGGGATGATGCCTCTGGTGTTAAGGAAGGTAAAAAGGGAAGGAAAGATATATTTGCGATTGCCTTTAGTGCCATGCAAGTTATTACCTTGCAGTCTGAGAAGAGTTCACAGAAGTGTCTGATAAATATGTTTGGAACAAGCCTGAACTGGAACCAGCAGAGCAGACAGCAGAGTTGCACATCCAGCTTTTGATTTTACCCATTTCCTCAAAATGTAGATGTATCACTTAGGGCAGAAATCCATCATTTCCCAGACACTTTCTTGGTTGAATTTGTGTTGAACGAACAAAAGGCACTGTATTTTCTGCGTTGTGTGTAGTGTCCTCAGTCACAGCTTGTCGGTGAATCATTGGACCTGCTCCATGTTTTGGCTATGAGTTGATGAATCCATGGCCTTTGTTCACACCGCTGTGAGCAGAGAGCATCCCCTACGCTCGGTGAACTGGCAAGTGGCAGTAGAGAAAATCAAGCCTCTGGTTTTGTTTTGGTGGCGTACATGAGCAGGGAACTGAGCAGATCTCTTGCTGAGAGGATCTCAGTGATGCGAGGAAGAACGGTCTGCACGTGCTGGGTGCTTTGATGTTATTCTTCAGTGGAGACTAGTGTGGGGAGGTTGTAGATGGAGTGCTCTGAACTAGCCCTTCAGTACCAGCAGCCACATCCCTTTACCACCAGTTCAGCGTGAGCTGCCATGAAAATCAAAATGTGTGCCCCTCCTGGGAAATGAAAGGAAGCATTGCCAGGGTCAGGAAGTACCAACAAATTTGAGACAGGCAAAACCAGGTCATTTCTCTGTTTGCCTCATCTTCTCCTAAATCCTGGTGCTAACCATTCCAGGTACTGGAACATTTGGCCAGTTCCAAACGAAAGCTAGTTTGCTTGTTATGAGCAAAAGATAAATCTTCTGGAGCATCTCCAATGTTGGCTGGTTCAGGGAAAAGGTTTAAAATCCACATCACTCCTGGGTTTTAACCCAAGACCAAACAGGTCTTTCCTTCTACAGTACAAACAGAACCTGAATGGGAGGTCCTTACTGTAACAAAGATAACGCCTTCCCTTACAGCCCTCGGCTGTGAGTGGTGTTCTCGTTCTTTCTGAAATCCAGTCCCAAGTACAAAAACATTGCCTGTTATTTCTTTCCTTAAATGTTAGCATTTGCTTCTTCTAAGGGACGAGGAAGACCGCTTTTCCTTCAATTAAAGTTGAACCACTCAGCAGCCTTAGAGTGGATGAAGGTTACGGCAATTTCACTAGAAAACACTTTTGAAACACGGCTTTTCTTTTCCTTTGAGGGGTAGCGCATGCCTAGGGAGTTCTTCGCTGGATTTTGCAGCCACTGTGCTGTGAATAGGAGGAGGTAATCTTACCATCCAGGTAGAAGTAACATACTTTAGGGTGACAGGCACACCTGGTAGTACCCGCCCCAAGCTGCATGAACATCCATCTAAATGAACTGTAGGATTTGCTGTTTGTATGCATGAAAATCAGACATTCTTCATTTGTTAAAGGGACACTGCCAAGACTGGCAGGCCTAAAATTAGCTCTCCAGCTGTGTTTTGCTTTGCAGGCACGTGCATGTCTGTTCAGCCCCTGGAAGCAGCTGGGTGTTGAAACCCACAAGAAACCTGCCCTGTGTGAAATGCAGCAAGAATTTGTGATTTTTTTCAAGATTTCCTCCCTTTCCTTTTGTTTTTTCCTTGTTTCTCCCATCTCTTTGTGATGACCATCTTTTCCGGCTGAAGACCAGACCTGTTTTCAGCCATCAGTCCAACGTGCCTGCTACAGAATGTAAACGGCGCGGCCACCTCAGAGCATGCTCGGCGTTCCTCTCCAGCTGGGATCTGTGCTTCTCCTTGGCATACAAGTTCATACCAGCATCATCCATTGAACACCCAGTTTGACAGTGAGATGGGAACATGCAACTGGAAGAAGGAGTCACGTGGATTTTATGGTTACAGAGGAAGTTATAGAAAGGTGTTCTTGTCCAGTCTACAACCTTTCCTCAAAGAAGAGGTAAATAGAGTTCTTAAACTCAGGAGAGCTGTTTTTAATGGCATTTTTAGAAGGCTGCAACTAATTCTCGGCTTCTGAATTGTGGCTCCGTAGTGCTTGAGCTGTTATGCTTTTAGCAATATTTAGAAATGAGCAACTCCTTTTTCAGTGCGGAAATAGGATTGCGAGATAGCCTGGGCAGTACCCCAGCAGTGCCTGTGTCTCCTGGGTGTGCACAGCAGGTGAGACCTTCATACACACACACTGGTGAGGCTGAGTGCAGCTGGAGGACAGCATCTGAGATAGATGGAGAAGATCTGTCATCCCACTGTTGCCTTGAATTCTTAAATCTTGGGATGGTCAGAAGGTATTCAGAAATTATCTTGAGCCTGTAAGTGTTATGCAAGACCCAGAGGCTCTCTTCGGAGCTAGCGTGAAGAGTTTCTCTTCTCTCTTCATTCCTCTCTAATGAAAATGTCTGGGAAGCATCTAAGGCATAGAAGGAAAAGATTTTTTCTTGTATCAGCAGGAGTTACTCAGACTTTGTTCATAACAGAGGTGGGCCAGGCATGACTGTCGCTTGACTTTGTAAGAAGAAGCATGATCAGGATTTTGACTGCTAACAGAACTAGTGAAAAAGCAGACACCTCAAGGTGGGTTTTCAGTAGACCTCTTTGCCTTTTGCCTAGCCAAACAGGAGCCAAACCGCACCCTGACGAAATCTTACGGTAACTGCATTGCAAAGCCAATTGCAACGTTCAGCTACAACTTCATGGTTGAGAATAAACACTGCACACCTGTAGGCAAGGTACATGGGAGGTTTCATTCTGTGCTACCCCTGAGTTCTCCAAAAGCTTATCAACTGTTTGCTTAGCTGCTGGTTCAATTTAGGATAATATTTATCTCTCATAGAACCGAACCATTGATGCAACTTTAACTTGAAAATGGGTAACTCCTGTGGCTTCCAGGGGGAAATGGAGCAGGATGGCCACCCTACGTTGCTCTTCAACTGCTTTACCAATAAGTAATTTTTAGGAAAGTCTTGACAAAATATTTGCTATTAACATTAAGATTAAGAAAGTGAAGTCGGCAAAATGGTAAATAGCCCACCCATACCTACAGGAAGCGTCAGGTGACGCTTCTGCAAGACCGTTGGGGTGTCGACTGCTAGACCAAAACCACAGGAGCCCTAGACAAAAATTGCTAAAACAGGGTTCATGTTCGTTCCTGGTTTAAATTTATTGAAAGGATCCTGAAGGAGGTAATTTTCATCTGGGCTTTGTGTAATCTCTGCTGTCTTGTCTCTGCTTGTCCTTCGCTATGGACCTCCCACAGTCAGCTCAGTGGCTATATCTCATCTGTCCATTCTTGCCTCCCTTTTTCTTTTGTGGATTCAGAGAAAGATCTGTGTTCCTCGATGCCCCACATGTGCCACCTCCTTTTTTATATGTAAACTCAGGTCCCTGTGATAGTTTCTTTTTCACAAAAGTGCACATCCTGCGAGCATCCGACCTGGATTTTGCCCTGTGTGTGTAGAAATTTTTACAACCTGATGGTGTGGCAGAGCTGAGGAAGCTCCAAGTCAGAGAGCATGTGAGAAGCGACTGGTTTCTCCTTGCCTTGTGTGTCACAGTCCAAACTGGGCCTGCATGAAAATATGACCTCATAGAAAAAGGTTTTCCTGCGGCAGGTTTGGATTGTCAGCGCCTGAAGTGATGTGATCTATCGTGTTATTTCTGTGCTAATGCCTCAGCCCAGACACCAGTGGGATTTGTGGCTGTTCAGAGTCTGAGCATGAGCTCAGAAGGAAGCAGACAGCAGTGGTGACAAGTCTGGGACTGCTTCGTTCTGCCAGAAACTCCCCTGCACTCCAGGACAGGAGGCAAGTGTCTTCTGGAAAGAGATGCCACTTTCAGCATGGGTGAATGTACTGAGGATGACAACACGGAGACTTCTTGTGGGAGGTGTCCCCGGAAGGGGACACTGACAGTGAGCAGGGATCTCCTTCACCTCGATGTATGTGGCCACAAACCCTGCTCTCTACCTGTCTCCCCACTTTCCTGAGTCTTGAAATGGCACATGTGGTTGTCTTGTGTTTTAATAAGCCTGCCCCTTCGTGGGCAGCTGTATTTCACGCTGTATTCAGGAGGTAATCAGCCATTATAATTTCTGAGACCTTCAAGGCAGTTTCTCCGGCTGCCGTGGCTCCTGAGCTGCCGGAGGCTCTTGGCCCTGGCTGCAAGAGAGGTGGAGCTGAAGAAAATAAGAGATCAGAGCAAGAAATGCAAAGAAGGTGTTTTATTGCTTTTAATCCAACACATGTACAATTTTACAGAACAGCAAGCAGGAATCAGGGCTTTTATGTAAAATCATCTTCCAGGGATGTCCCTTGAAGTCTGGTCATCCCCATCCTCATGGGCAAGTGAATAAACTGAAGATGTTGCAAGGAGTGGCTGTAATTTCGGTCAGACTCCTGCCCCAGCCCAGTGCCATCTGCCTCCTCCGGCCTTGCAAACAGCCTGCAGGGCACAGCAAGGTCTTCAGCAGGGAACGGGGCAGGATATCATCCTGAGGGCGAAGGACCTGCGGTTTCCACCGTTCAGGTACCCAAGCCGTTTGCACGCTCCGCAGCCAAGTGGCAGCTGCCTGGCTGGTGAGCAAAGCAGATGGTTGGCGTTGATGGTGAATGGCTTTGAGAGAGAGCATCAGCATGTGCCGCTTGACAAAGAACAGCAGCGGCAAGGTGATTCTGCTGGCTTGTACGTGATGAGCCCCAGCGGGTCCCAGCCAGCTCAGGCAACATCCATCAGGCTTTTGTGTCCCACGCTGTGCTGGCTCTGATGCCTGTGGTTGTCCTCCAAAAGGCCCCAAAGGTGCAAAACTTCCTGCTGTTTCTGCACCACTCCTCACTGGGGGAGGAGGAGGTGGGGAAATGTTTTCCATCCGCTGTGGTGATGCATCAGGGGAACCCCATGGAAACAAAGCCTGCTCTGACCTCCTGTATCCCCCTGGGGAGGGGACAGCATGTGCCGAACACCTCCTGAGCCATCCCGTGCGAGGCTGATTTCCTAATCCTAAACTCATCATTTGGAACTCAGGGGTGGAAGCATGCAGCTGCCAGCTCCCAAATGACTGATCCAGCCCACTTGGGGCTCTCTGATCATCTTGCGGTGAATTGCATCTCCCACCCCACGTAAGGAGTGAGCTCACCACGGATCAGGCTGACCGTGGCTCTCTCCCTCCCCTGGCAGTCCTCCCAGATTACAGCATGACCCTCTGCTATGAGTCACTTCTTTTCTCACAAACCCAGACATTGCACCGAGCAGGCGATTGCTCATCTGCACCAACGCGGAGAGAATTTACTGTGGTGAAGCGAGTTTGGCCCACAGTGACTCCTCCTCCACGTGTGACTTTTCTGACTTTCACTGATTCTGCCTTGCAGAGCATCTCTGTGCAGCTGCTTCCGCAAGCGTGGACTGGCAGCACCGCTTGGGAGGAGAGAGGAGAACTGCCATGGGGCTCTTGCAGTGCCAAGGAACAAGTGACAGCCAGGCACAGGCCATGCAGTGGGACTTCCCATGGGCTCATTTCTGGGGGCAATGACTGAGGATCTTATCAGTGTTTATAAATATTTAAAGGGTGGGTGTCAAGAGGATGGGGTCAGACTCTTCTCAGTGCACCAGTGACAGGACAAGGGATAATGGGCACAACCAGGAGTACAGAAAGTTTCACCTGAACATAAGGAAAAGCCTCTTTAATGTGAGGGTGACAGCACTGGAAGGGGCTGCCCACAGAGGTTGTGGAGTCTCTGTCCCTAGAGGCTTTCAGAACCTTCCTGGACGTGATACAACCTGCTCTAGGTGAACATGCTTTAGCAGTGGGGTTGTACTAGACGATCTTCAGAGGTCCCTTCCAACCCCGACCGTTCTGTGGTTCTGTGACTGGTTGCTCATCCCTGCCCTGCTGGCTATAATCAGTATGTTATATTCGGTAGCGAGGCTGCTGGTGAGCTGTGTGAGTTGTTCCTCCACACATCAGTAGGGATGAGGAGGGTCAGCGTAACCAGTGACCACTGCCCCCAGCATCCTGGCAGAGCCTGGTGGGGAGCGTCCGGGCTTGGGGCAACGGCAGCCAGCCTGTTGAGCAGATTGCCAGCCTCCTACCCTCCATCAGACACGTGTGCACGCTCTGAGCCTGCTGGTTTCCAGTTGCAAGCCAGAGAATCTCGTTTTGAGAGCACTGCCACCGCTGCCTTTGGTACCAGTTTTTCTATATCGACCCAGCTCCCGGGCTGGGCAAAACTGTCCCAGGTGCAGGCAGGGCCTCAGGAGCACCACGCACCCACAGGGTTGGAGACCTGGCTCCTGCCACATCTGCCGGCAGGGATCCACAGCCAGACGAGTGAATCAGCACCGTCGTGACGCACAGTCACAGCGAGCTGACTCGCCTTTGGAGGGCTGCGGGGATGCCATTTTCGGAGAAAGGCAACTTCAAAGCGCTGCTCCCGCTCTCTGCTAGGTGCTTCCAGTGCTTTCAGAGGAGGCAGAACTAGCCCAAAACTCTGTGTTTCACTTCGGTTTGTTTGTTTCCTCTCTCTGGAGCTGCGTTCCTCCTATGTTGTCTGGTTCAGCGTTTTGCCGGCTTGGCTAAGTATCTTGTAAGGAAATCATTTATAATAAAGCTGGTATGCTGGGGTTTATCATTTATAAGTGCGGGTCAGGGTTTAGTTCACTGTGTTAAACTCTCCATGCTGCATGCGATTTTTCAAGCTTTGTCAGGAACAAAAAGTTCTGGGGATGTGCAAAGCATGACTGCATGGTTTCCATGGAGACTCTGCTAGTTAGGCTGTGGAAATCCTGAAAAGGCCAGAGGATGACTGACAATACAAGGTCTTAGCGGCTGATCTGAAGAGCCAGACTGAATTAATGAGATTTTTCACAGAGAGTTATTAGCAAGGCTAGCACGGTATGGCACTTAGGCCTCTTCCGTTTTCTCAGCTGCAGTCTTGGAAAGCAGAAATGGGAAGACTTAATTGCTGTTTTTTAAGCCCTTTTAAGATTATTTTAACCTATAACATTTTAAGGATGTAATGAAAACCAGGTTTGTTTGCTTTTTTTTATCATTTGGTTACTGTTGTTGCTGTGTTTTTTGGTGGCGGTTGCCCTTTATCTGTACAGAGATGGGAAATTCAATAGTACTTATTACATCGAGCAGTTAATTCCCACATACTGTGAACACATTACTGTTCAAAGTAGGTTATCTCGAGGTCCATTTAGAGCCAAACACGAGATACCATGTCAGTGGCTTTATATCTCCTAGGGCTATATTAATTATTTATTACTGACTGCTGATACAAACTGTTAACTCTGGCTAGTAATAGTTTGTTCATTTGTCCATCGCTTACTGCTTCTTCCCCGTGTTTCCGCCCACCCTCTTTCCACACACTCCACAGGTTTTGAACTCGTGTGTAATCTTGCACCTGGTTAAAACAACCCCAAAACCATTGGTCTGAGATGCTGAGTTTTCATCAGGACGTGACTTCCTTAGAGTTCTGTCGAGTTTGAGCTGAGGGATTTCACCGGCTCGTTAACAGGTGGATGGTTGGTGGTTAAAGGCGGATGTCTTCGTCAGCTAAACAGATGCGTCTGCCTGCTGCTGGTACCCGTGGTTTGTTTGCTGCTTCGGTTTCAACCGATACAGCCCAGCGCCGGGCTGCTCTCGCTCCCTCCTTCCCTCCCTGGAAAATGCTCTATCTGCTGAGATCGGCAGAGCCGGTTCAGCGAGGCGGCGTGTTAGGGACTGCTATTTCTTGTTGGTTTGCACAAGTGCACATGCCCATATGGTTCTGGGAGATGTAAAACCATACTGTTGCTGCTGAGTAATCCACAACAAAAGCACATGCGGGCTGCATTCCTTGGATTCCTGTACAGTAGACTAATCCACTTAATCTCGCTGTTCGCTTCTCGGGCTGGAATTTCACAGTCTCCTTTGATTTGCTGGTTTGTAAATCTCTGATTAAGTGCTTGGGGCAGGGGGTGGTATCATCTCTGAAACGCCGTCTTTCCTCTCAAGTGGTTTTATGGGAAGGAAATGTGAAAGTTGAATTGGGGCTTAGCTGGTCTTTCCTGGTCATCGTTCTGTCACCGTCTTATAATATTTTTTTAAATGTCTGGTAGTTTTCTCTGTTCTCTCAGCTTTTCTGAGAGAATCTCAGAAAAGTCTTTGCCACAGGACAACACTTCCACTCCCTGAGCTTCATGAGTTTCTTAGGAATATTTTTTTTTCTTTTCCAGTTGTGTTTTCAAACAAAAATACTAACCAAGATGTGTGGGAGTGATTTTGTTTGCTGTGAGTGCACAATGGTTACTGACAAGCTCAAAGCACAGGAGCTAGATGCTGGGTGCGAAGCAAGTTGTCAAAACCCTGTTACTCTGACTGAGTAGGGACTGGTGGAGGAGGGACTCATACATCCTGGCTATGAATGCAAGATAAATCCCGAGCTAAGCAGACAGATAAATGAGGGAGCTTGGCCTCAGAAGGTGCTCGGCAGATACAAATATCAATTTAGGACCTGCCCTTGAAATATAAAAGTAAAAGTAAATAATAGCAGTGGCTCACCTGACTTAATGAGTCATAAAGGATGGGAAATAAAACAGTGAGCTCCCTTCATTTAAAATAATAAAGCACCACAGCCCGTTGCATCCTCAGCCACTGCAGGTGCCCTGCTTTTGGGAGCAACGTGACCGTGCACGTCTGTGAGCAACGCTGACCTCAGGCAGGCTCACGCTTGCACACGCTGCGCTGAGTAAAGCATCGGCTGCCCTGCTCTGCGCAGCTCTGACTCAAAGCCCGCCCTTCCCGGAGCTGCATGGTACGTGCTGCTGAGATGACTCCCTGCCGAAGCGTGGGGACACTTTCCAGCGCAGCAGAAAATTCCTCAGTCCTGCAGCCTCAAAGGGGGAAGAGCTTTAGGTCGTTGCCTTCCTCCCCCTCCTGCAGTCACACATCCCACTGAGCCACTTACGGGAACCCCCAAACAGTGCTGCTGGTGGGAAGGACCCGTCAGGGAAGCCAGACAGCTATCCATCAAGAAATTAATCAGAAAGGGACAGAGGAAGTGAGTAGGCAAATAAACAAACATATGGGCTACCTGACAACGCAGCGTTTGGAGTAGCTTTTCTCAGGCAGAAAGGATAAAATCTCCCACGCTCTCCAGGGCTGTCCAGAGCGATTTACAATTAGATCCAAACTGGGTTTAGGCAACAGATTTAAGTCTGAGTTGAATTGCCTAGGCTCGGGTCTGAAGATGCCAAATCCCGCAAACTAACCTCTGCCCAAAGTGATGAGAACTGCGTGAGAGCAGCCTCTCTCACAGCACTCCTGCCATCTGGGCCCGCGCCAAGTCCCAGGGCGCAGAGACGCAGCCTGCTCCCAGGATGGACCACGCTGGTGGGATTTCAGCTGCATCCGAGTGGGAACTGGAAAACAGATTTCTCTAAACTTTGGCTGCAAACCAGAGCTAAAGCCACCAGGGCAGAGTCAGCCCTTGGTATCAAGCTGATCTCATTCAAAGACTTGGAAATTCTTGCTTCAATATTTTGGCTTTAGCATGCCTGAAATGCTCAGGGAAAGCATCACGAGTGCTGTGAATCTCATACCGGCAACCTCCTACAGCCAACGCAAGCACAGTCCTCCTGTCGAAAGGGCTCCCTGGTAGGATTGCTGCAGCTGAAAGAGAAAGTCAGGAAAACAAGCAGAGACGGGCAGTCAGCAGGAAGGAATAGGGTCTCGCCAGGGTACTCACACAGCGAGTTGCTAAGAGGGGTGATAGCTAAATGCCACCTGAACCTTGGGTTCAAGTTGTAGAGCAGAGAAGTGAACTCAAAGGCTGTAAATCTTCTGTTCCAGACAAAACTAATCCTAGGCTGGCACAGAGGAAATTTGGAAACCCCTTTGGAGTGAGTGTCTGCCAAAGGGGAAGCACGCACATCGTGCTCTGACCTGTCAGACTGCACGAGCCCGTGCTGCTGGGGTGCAAGCCAGGCTCTTTGGCTTTCTGTCCCTCACTGCGTGGACAGTGCTGCTGAGAAGGGATAATACAGGAGCTCACAGAACAGGTTTTTCCTATCCGGGCACGTGGCTGCTTTTAAATAAGCATTAGGTACAAGTGGGCAAGAGAGGAAATACGAGAGAGCAGTCTAAGACTTGGTGCGGTGTCAGCTGGTTTACCCAAACCCTCTCTTAGGTGTGCCCACACCTAGAAACGAGCTCGCTCTTTCACAGAGCTAAGGCTGATCTGTGCTCCAGACCTCGGCAGAGAACTACCGTGCTGTTTCTGTGAGCGTTCTACAGCATCCCGGCTTGCTATCGATTGGCTCGTCGTCTTCTAAGGTTAGACACATCTTTGAGTCATGTTTTTACCGAGGCAGCTGAATGGTTTGATGCCGCTTATTCATGACGTGCAATCTTTGGTGGCACCGCGCGTTTGGCCGGTACCTGCAGCGTGACCCACCAGGTCTTGAGGAGATTGTGAGAGCAGGTGTCCATAGCCTGAAACTAGTTCCCTGCCGCGTGCCCTAACATCTCTGCACCCACCCCTGTGCGGCTGGGAGGTGGTTCGTGGGGGGAAGGGATCTTTGCCACTACGGGGGCTAGAGGCTTTGTTTATTTTTAGATTGCTCTGTCGAGTCTGGACAGAGGGGTGAAAAGGGCCAGCCTAAAGGGGTCTGTGCACGCCAGGCTGCCGTGGTTGTGCGCTGACTCTGAAAACACAGGACAGGGAAAACGCAAAGGGATGGGCTCCATCTAGGCAGGCTGATTAAAGAAGTCTCTGCTCCCCGCGTTTTGAGCAGCAGATGTAATACGGGGGTGGGCTCTGATTCATTCTGGTGCAAAGGCAGCAGGGCTCTGGCAAATCCTCTGCTTGAGTCAAGCGGGTGGATGTTGTGCTGAACAGGATGAGACCCACCAGGCACAGCCTGTTGTTCTGGCAGCTCCGCTGCGCTGCGTAGAGAGCAACGATTTCCATCTGAGAAGTGCTAAAAACACCTTGGGGGAAGTTCAGGTTACTTCAAAGTGCCCTTTGGTGGTGGTGAGCTGTGAAACGGAGGTGTGCCTGAGCCCTGGTCTATTTAACAAAACCTTTTCCGTCATCCCGTGTTACACGTTACAGGGAACTTTTTAAACGTGCGTGGTTCGTTGTCCTTCAAAGGCCGAATTTAAAAGCCATCTGGAAAGATTGTCGCTGTCTGTCAGGCTCCTGCGTTTCAGAGCTCACTGGGATGATGACAGGGAGCCTGGCAGCTCTGAGCCCTTTCGGTCCTGCCCCAAGCAGAAAAAAAGCGCTGCGCAGGGAGGCGAGAAGAGAAGCACAACCCTCGCCGCCATCCCCTCAGGTGCGGTGACAGCAGCTCTCCTGCTGATTGTCAGTGAATTTACTGACTGCTAATGAAGTGGAGGGAGAAGTGCCTTTCTGTGACACCCGTACAAAACTGTATGTCCTTGAAAACCACTGGCTATTTTTGGAGAATTTTAAGCATCATTCTGAGTTAGTTTGGGGTGGTTTGTTTGGGTTTTTTTACGACTCTATGTTGTTGGGGTTTTGTTGTTTTTTTGTTTCTTGGTTTGTTTTTTTTTTTCAGCAGCAAAGTTAATAAAGATGGATATCAGCAACAAACTGTCAAGTCCTGAGCTGGAGAGATTTTTCACTGAGCAAAATAAACCAGGGAAAGTAAATAATCCAAGAAGTGGTAGAGCTTGTAAATATTGACATGTACAAGCAAGGAAATAGAAGCTGAGTAAAATAAAAAATAGGTCAGGTATTGCTATGTTTTTGGGTTATTGCTTGGAAAAAAAAACCAACCTGCATTTACCTGGTGTCCTGTCTGCAGAAGAGGTAATATTTTTCTGTTAGAATAAAAAGTTTTAAGTGTTGGAAGGGCTGTGTTTCCGTTTCCCCAAGCCAGCGTCCCTATTTGAAGGTCGGTCTTCCTTCCTGTCCAGTATTTGGGACCACGGTCAGAAATAGTCATTCTTCCCTGTGATGATGCTTATAGGAATATCTATAGAGGAGAAAACTAAGGAAGGAGGAAATTAACATAAAGCAAGAAGCAGATGAGATCAGAGGGAGACCACTATTTTCTCAGGTTTCCCACCAGAAAAGGGGTCTTTTTAAGGTCTCCCCAGGAATACCTTTTCTCCTCAGCTGGAGTCCAAGCCTGCTGCTCAGACACTTTGCTCAGCTTCAGCTCGCACGGAAGGAGATGTGGAGCTGCATAGGTCCCGCTAGCTGTTGGTCCTTCTTCCATACGGGTGACAGTTTTGGCTCCCTGGGGCTGCCTCTGTGATGGCGTGGTCGGTCACCAGGCACCAGCTAGCTGGCTAAAAACATCTTTAAGTCTCTTCCTGCTTCGTTTTGTTTTCCTCTGCCTTCTGAAGAGCTCTAAGACGACTACTAGGAGCAGCATCTGTAGTTTACCTATCAGCTGGTTGATTGGTTGGTTAACTGATCGCTTTTCCACGTCCTCCTTTCCTCAAGCCAGTCTGTCACCTGTGTGACTGGCGGGTTTGCATTGCAGCCCTGCCTGCACACACTCTGGAAAGCCTCCAGACCCTTGAATATTGCGATCATACGCAGAGCAAGACCTTAAGAGGGGTTTTTTTTTCAGTTAGAGATGGGAAAACTTTCTGTTCTATCCTCTTGTCAAACAACAGAGCGCCGCTGGGTGTAAATGGCAGCTGTGCAGCACCAGTGGTGTTTCAGCCGCTCATTACACCGCAGTGGTCAAGTTGCTCTAATTATGGGAGGTGGAGATGAGGTTATTTGGCACGGTGTTCTTACAAGGCAGGCATAATATCCTAAATACAAAAGTGCTTCCAGATACTCAATGAATTAATGTGAGGGAAAGAAGAGTGGCCTTTAATTATTTCAGACCCAGAGAGTTAAGGCAGATGTACATCATCAGTCTTCGAAGAATGTCCTGGGGACAGAGCCAAGACAGTATTATTTTTCCTCCTATCATTGCAGATTTAATATCTGCACAAGTGCACACACAAGAGGATGATACAAAACTTGCACTTTTCAGTTCAAGTCCCTGTAAATGACTCCCCCTTGGAGACTGTTAAAAATGTAATGGGGTTATTTTAGCACATGGGAATCGGTACTTGAATGCGTGTGCCAGGAAGGCAAAGGTGGGTTAACCCCGTCTGTGTTAAGTCAAGGCAACTATGGGGTTGAGCTGAGCATCTAGTGGAAATAAAAAGAAAAACTAATTCCAAGCAGGCCCCAGTGAGCATGTTTTTATCCAAAAAGCAATCAGAGAGAGGAATATGACCTACCAGATGGAATTGCTGAGGCGGAGGTGAAAGTTAGAAACAACAATAACGAAACACAATCAAGTCTAATTTTGACAGAATGAAGATATTAGAGAGAAAAGGCCCCAGCAGGCCAGTTTGGCTCATCCTGATCCCAATATTTCATCCACTCTCAGAGATCCCTGGAGAAGGTTTTGTCGGAGCACCGTAAGATGTGGAGGCTGAACCAGGCTGAGAACCCCGAGTGCCTGCAGCCGTGTGGTGGGGCCAAGCCCGGCTGGCAGCACCTCACAGGGCTGCTGTGCCTCTCATCCTCACCAGGGCCCTGGAAAGGGGGCTGGGGGGGCTGGGATCGGAGTCACACTCCAGGTTTCCCTGTCCCAACATCCCCCAGCACTGCCCGTACTAGCTACTGGGAAACTCGGTGGAGAGACTCCAGACGTGGACTTAACTCTCAACCCCCCTTTTGCTGTAAAAAGCATTTGGTGTGCTAAGTGAAATTTAGACCCGCATCAAGACTCTCAGTGCTTCCCAACAGATATGAGAGAGCCTTAACCTAAATGGAAATCAGACCCACTGTGCCTGTAAATTTTGGTCTGTCACTCAGAGCCGTTAATGGTCGATAAATTCATGAGGAAAATTAGAAAAACAAACCGGAGCTGCTGTGAGGAAAGTATGCTGGAAAGAGAGGAACATGTTTTTAAAATTCGCCAGATGTTTGGTTTGCTGTGTTGTGCGGTGTGGCTGGCTACGTGTGCCTGGGACGGCTGCTGGTGGGACTGGGAGAGCACGGAGGTGGAGCAGGGAAGGGTTGTCTCTGCTGGAGGAGGTGGCGGGAAGTGGAAGGGTGAAGCTGCAGCGATGCGCGGTGCTCTGTCAACTCCATAATAACGGGATTGTCTGCTTGGGCTTGGCTAGATACCAAGACAAGGTTTTATGGTGTGAGTTCATCTGCTGGCTTTTCCCTTTACGTGATGTAATGCTCTCTGTGAGTGCAGTGTTTATTACTCCCAGCTCTGTACTGGGTACGTGTGGTTGTAGCCAGCCACGAGAAGTTTGGAAACAGCTTCTCAATCTTATTTGCATCCTTTTGGCTGACCTATGACATAATCCGAGGAGAGCTGGTGCTGTGGCTCCCTCCTCGCTCCCCCCTTGCCCTCTCCTTCCTCCTCTCTCTCCCAACGGTTTGTCAAACTGTCTTGCCTTTATCTCTTCTCACAGGCTTTGCAGCAAGTCACGGGATGATTTATGCCCTGATAACTTCTGCTTTTAAATGCCAGGCTATGAAAAGCAGCCTTTGCAAAAACAACTTTTGTGGAGGACTGGGGAAACCCACCCATCATTGCACTGAGCAGGCAAAAGCGCCACCTCAGCAGAGGATGGGATTGAGGGCTGCTTCCCTCCCCATCCTCACCCACGCCCAAAGGGATGTGGTGGTGGGAGGATGGCTGGAGGAGAGCCTCCCCCAGCCTGGGCTGGCGCGTCCCAGCTGGTGAAGGAGCACAGGGTGTGCATCGCCCATTGCCCTCATATCTCCATCCCCATCCCCCCTGCTCAGTGTCCTGCAGAGCTGGAAGCTGATGTGGACCTTAGGGGCAGGGGAGGGGACCAGGGCTGCGTGTTTAGGCTGTTGATGGGAAGGTCTGTGCTTTGCTAATGGAGGAAAATAATTTGCAGCTGTGATGCCATTTTCAGTATTTTATTACAAGCTTCCTCAGTGCTGGGGCTACGAGTTGGCCAGGCACGAGGCAGGCAGCTGATGCTGTGATCCTGCTGCGCTGTGATGGGGCAGGCCAGAGCTGCGAACACGCTGTGGCTCCCTGCCCGTCATCGTTCCTGGCTGTGAGGTTTCCCCCAGCCCTCCCCAGCAGCACTGCAGCTGTGCCGGGGAGGCAGGCAGCAACCTGCCCGTACGCAGCGGGGCCAGCAGCGTGGTGGGGCTGCACCGCCGGTGTGCTGGGGGCATCGGTGCCGGCATCGTGGACCTGCCCGGTTAGAGACCACTGGGACTTCAGCCTAACGGGGATCCAGCCGGGAAGTTCAGATGTGGGCACAGCTGCGGGCACAGGCTGTGCTCTTGTGTTTTAAGCACAATGGAGGGAAACCTTTAAAGCAGTTTCTACTTCAAAGCGCTCCCGTTGTAATTACGAGACCAGAAAGAGGAGATGGGCACAGACCAACAGGACTATGTTTGCAAGATCTGACATATTTTAGTTGTTCTTATTGGTGTTGGGGTTTTTTTTATTTTTAGTTTTATTTTACAATGAGGAGAGAGATTTTTTCCTCTGACTGTTTGACTTTTGTGTCAAAAACCATTATGCCTCCTTGAACAACAGCAAGCCGAGCTGCAACTAAGGCCAGCACGCCGAGTTTCCTGAGGGGGAGAAATCACAAACAAAAATAACCAGGTGTCGAAATGAAAGCTGAATCCTTACCTTAACCGAAACCATTGCAAGTAACGCAATGAACACAGAGCCGGGGACAGTTTGGGTTTAGGTAAAGATTTTTTGTAATTACTTTTTGTGTGGTGCATTTGATTTTTCAGAGGATTTTTTTTCCTCCCAAAAAGACACGGCTGTACTTGTCTAAACTCCCAAACAGACTAGTTAGACCTGAGATATGAAATGAGTTGAAACTTGCTTGGTTTCAGGTTTCTTTCCAATCTCCAAGCTCAGCCCTGGTTCACTGAGAGGTTTGCTAAGGACCATGAACTTTCAGAGGGAACATGGACTGATTTATGAGTCTGCATGGAAACCCATGTGAAATTTGCCTTTCACATGACCACGATGCAAAAATATCTCCTCTCTCCCCCAGCCCCTTTCTGCAGTAGAGAATAAACACTGATGTGTTTTATCTCCTGTTTCTGCATCAAGGCCTCCCAGCACAGCAACCTTTTGCTTAATGCCTTATAAATCACCAGTGGTGCTAACAACAAAATGTTGTTGGGGGTTAGTACCTGTTGGTTTGTTGCTGTTACCATGAGCCAGGCAGGATGGAAGTGATGCTGATCTTGATTCATTTGAACCTGATGTTAACTTTGTTGGGGATAAGGGATTCCCCACCTTTTCTTGTTTCCCACGCACATGCAAATGGTTGGACATAGCTCCCATCGGGACGTCTTGTTTCTGCGTTTCCACACTGTGTGGAAGAGTTATTCAGTCCCTTGCAGCCATCGAGATCTACCCTGGGCTCAGGAAAGTCCATCCCTTTTCATGCAAGGGGCAGCCTTTCCCTCCTCTGTGGGCACAAGCTCAGCCACCTCCCGGGCTGGAGAAGTAGCTCTGCAGTGGCCAGTCCCCAAGGATTTGACAGTAATCTGCAGTGACATTGGAAATTCATCGGGAAAATGGCCTGGTGTGCGGAAAAGCCCAGCACACCCTGAATTCCCCTTATCACAGAGCAAACGCCAGAGGAAGAAAAAGTTGTAGCGGTTTTTCGTTAATCACCACGTGCTTCATTTCAAAACTAGGTTGAAAAATTACTTCTCCAAGTTGGAAATGCCTTTTTTTGTTTCACATTCTAAATTAATTTACAGTAAAACAAATGTGTCCACTTGTAAAACTTGAGGGGAAACACTTGGAAATCTCCCAAGTGCTTTGACTGAGTAGCTCTGAGTTTTCTC
>NW_010419256.1:212189-213874 GCF_000710305.1 Buceros rhinoceros silvestris
CTTTCCCTTTTCCCCATCCTCAAATTTTCGCTTCTTGATTTGTTTTTTCTATTCCTTTATAAGGTGGGTTGAATATTTAATATGACGGCAACTCCAAGGGGACCAGCTCAGCGATCGTCGCTCGGCTTTGCGCAATGGCTGCTCCTGCAGCTCGTAGATCAGCCGGGAGGATGGCTGCAGAGTTGCCTGGCCCCCTTCCCTCCGGTGTGTCTGTGCAGATGATGTGGGTTAACCTGGGAATGGAGGAGCTGGAGCTGATCCTAGACCCCTCCTGCACTTCTGAAGAGCACAGATGTGCAGGGCTTACAGGCAGCGCTCAGGTCATCCCCCTTACTGAGGAGCTATCGTTAGGCTGGCCTTACTCTTGATATATCGCGTTTCTTCTGTTTCAGAGTTACTTATATTACTCCACTGTTTTTCACGCTGTGGTTTTATTTTATATTATCCCTGGCTCAAAATGACTCATCAGGCTGTGAACACACATAATGAAACTCGAGCTGCAGTTTTTCTGGCAGAGCTGCAGACAGAGCTCACAAAATTTCCAGCAGCTCTCCCGATCCTGCGTGCTTCATAAAGGCGCCAGTCGATAACTCAGGCCAACATCTCACCTGTTCTGAAAACACAATTGCTTTGAGGGCAAACCTGGCTTCAGAAATAAAGGCCTGTAAGATTGCAGGAAACAAAAAAAGAGCAATTTCTGGGCAGGGTAAGCTGTCGTTTTGTTTGCGTCTACCCAAAATACAGGAGTGTTCTGTGTCAGAGGAGCTTTTCCCAGTGGGAATGAATGAGAGACTGTAATGGATAATAAATGCTGGGGGTCAGGAGGTTTTCAGACTTCTTCTGCACGTGCGCTGGCTTTGAATGACTCGCAGTCCTTCGCCCTTGTTGTTCCAGGCAGCACGTATCGCCTTCCCACCTCTCCCATAAACGAAGTGCAGAGGCAGAGCATTTAAAGTAAGACCCAGAGGGTCTAAGCTGGAGGTTCAAGCTTTCACTTGGACTCCAGCCGATGACCTGGCTGCTTGTAGGTGTCTGGTAGTTTGGACAGGGAGTCAAAGAGACTGGCAGAGATGCGGGCAAGCCATAAATCCTGCTGGTCCGAGAGGCTCGCTGGCTTAGGAGGATCCTTGATCTTTAACACACAGCTCCCCTCTGGCCGTCACAGCTGTTACTTGCTGTGAGGACACGAGAAGGGGTTTTGAGAACAGTGTTCCCGGCCACCCTCATGAGAGTTTGGGTGTGGGAGCATAGAGGGACATACTCCCTTATGGGATCCGCCAGCATGCACATCCATAATGAAGACCTCTGTCAGTCACACTGGGTGACTGTGAGGGACCATGGGTGACCCGGATAGATGTGTCAGTGCTGCTGGCTGCTTTGGGTGTGATCCTTTCCCCTGGGGAAGAACCTTAGTAGGAAAGCTGGCTGAAGCCAGGCCCTCAAAAATGAAGATGTCCAAAATAAGAGGTCACTTAAAAAAAACGAGAGCACAACCTGATCTTTTGCTTCCTCCTGCTCCTGACAGTTAAGTGAGGATAGTAAATGCTTCCTCACTTTACAGAGCAGTGCGACGCTAAATATATTTTCAAAGGTGTCTCATGCAGCAAGGATGACTGCCATAGGGAGGAGGCAAAAAAAAAAAAAAAAAGGCTTCCCCATCCCTTTGTATCCTCTTTCTGTAAAAT
>NW_010419256.1:214019-217965 GCF_000710305.1 Buceros rhinoceros silvestris
AAAAAAAAAGGCTTCCTCATCACTTTGTATCCTCTTTCTGTAAACTCCCTTAACAGCTACTGAAAAAGAGCCATCGCTTCACACACCAGCTACCACCTCGGAGGAAGAGGAACTCCCTCCCCTGCAGTGTTACAGGTGTGTTTGCTTGTGCCCTGATCCTGGCCCCAGCCTTCCCTTACCAGGAGCCAGCAGAGCCTCAGCGGGGGCCACCCCTTGAAGGCAGGCTCTGAGTGCCGCTTGGGTGGGGGCACAGGTGAAACAGGTCATCTCTTAGTGGACCTCTGGTGCCTTTCTCATTGGAGAAAGGCAGGTAGGTCCTCCTGCAGTTTTGGGGAGAGCTCTGACAGCACCGTGCAGAATCATTTTTATTGGAAAAGATCTTTAAGATCATCAGGTCCAACCATTAACCCAGCACTGCCAGGTCACAACTAAACCATGTCTTTCAGCACCACATCTACACATCTGTTAAAACCCTCCAGGGATGGGGACTCCACCTCTGCCCTGGGAAGCCTGGGCCAGGGCTTCAAAACCCTCTTGGTGAAGAAATTATTCTTAATATCCAGCCTAAACCTCCTCCAGTGCAACTTGAGGCCATTTCCTCTTGTCCTGTCACAAGAGACTCACCACCACCTCACTCCAACCTCCTTTCAGGTATTTGTAGACAGCGATAAGATCTCCCCTCAGCCTCCTTTTCTCCAGGCTAAACACCCCTCAGGTCCCTCAGCCACTCCTCAGCGCACTGTGCTCCAGACCCTGCTCCAGCTTCACTGCCCATCTCTGGACATGCTGCAGCCCCCCAATGTCCTCCTTGAAGCGAGGATCCTAAACCTGAACCCAGTATTTGAGGTGTGGCCTCACCAGTGCCTCGTACAGGGGGACAATCACCGCCTTAGTCCTGCTGGCCACACCATTGCTGATAGAAGCCAGGATGCTCTTGGCCTTCTTGGCCACCTGGGCACACTGCTGGCTCATGTTCAGCCGGCTATTGACCAACAAAGGTAATAGCAAGAGGGATCCTCCACCCTTGGCATCAGCTGAGTATCACAGGAGATTTGTTAAATCCATGTATAATTATTCTTCTTATGGAGAAGTGCTCAGCATCCCTTTCCTTTCTGTAGGTGCAAAAGCCTCTTCTCTCATCGGGGTGGTGCTGGGTGGGCGAGCAGTGCTGGGCGGGTGGCAGGCGTGGGGACAGTCTGTGCTTGATTCACTCGAAGGCGTGCATGAGCAACCCCGCTTCCTTTCACACGGTCTTGAGATGTGTGAAGGAGAGAAGGGGGAGCAGTGCTGAGACGGTAATGCCTTAGTAGCTGCTGCATTCCTCATCAGATGGCCTGGTGAGCCATCTTTGAGGACCACAAATTCAAAAATGAGAGACGGTTGCTACATCGAGGGATGAATAAGTGATGAAATAACTCTTGCTGCTTCCCTGCATAGCATTTGCAGCCACAGATCTCAGGCATCCCAACACTGCAGAAGCAGGCAAGCTTAATTAGCTTCCCTTAAGGGAAGAGCTGATGGAGGCGGGGGCAGATGTGCTTCTGCAGGTACAGTGGAGGTTACCTGGAGATAGCAGAGGTGCGGAGACAGCTGGCCAAGGTCTGGCAGCAGCCTCCTGCCTGCAAAAAGGCCGTTGGGAAACATCTTTGACCTGGAACAGGGACGTTTCTTCTTGCTGCTCAGATGCTTATGAGAGTTCGGACTTCTGCCACAGTGGAGTATCGGTGGGTGCCCTGAACGAGGGCAAACAGCCCAACCTGAGATGTTGCCCTTTGAAAACCCGCTGCCGCCACCACTCGTTTTTATAGCCCTTTCCCCTACGACAGTATAAACAAGCTGTCATGTATTTTTCAATGAAAAATACTTTTGCTTGGCTCAGTTTCACATTGTGCTGTTACTATTTGCTGTCACGGAAGCTGCTGCAGCTATAAATAACCTCACCGCAAGCTTCTCTTGTCCGTAAGCTCGAGTGCTCTCTTCGGAAGAGGCAGGCGAGATTAGGATCTTGTTTTGAAGGGGAGAGTCTCCTGGCAGAAGTGATGGGCGGCCGCTTGCACCTTGTGGACCGAAGCTTCTGCCTGGCTTTCTGGCAGAGGGTGCAGGGCTCGGCCACTCGAAACCACTCGCGTGTGACCTGGGGGTTGATGGTATTGCTGAGAACAGAGGGTGAGGGCAGCTGGGGAGGCCAGAGCACAAACACATGCCCTGACTCTGAGGTGAAATCCAGAGGTTCAATCTGTCAGAAAACTGCTCCCTTCTTGGAGTTTTTTTGGCTCAGTTTTCTTCCATATTGCCAAGTCAGAGGGGCTCAGATGAGGGGGTGGGATGAGCCTTAGGTCTGGATCAAGCAGCGAAGAAGGATGGAAGGGGGCAGACCCCCCTTTTTGGGTGGAACAATGCAAGAGTGACATCCTCTCCACATGGGCTCTTATCTCACTAGGTGGTTGCAGAGCTCTTGGCCTGCTGAGAAACCACGCAGCAATCGCAGGCGTGCGCTTCGCAGGCGGCTTGCTCAACCTCTGGTGCCAGCCAAGCGTGAGACACGCCAGACAGGTTTCATACGCTCCCCTCTTCCTGGAAGCGTTTGATTTGTTGTCCAGGGCTGTTGTTTTCTCTGCCTGCTCTGTTTGCTCTGCTGTCCTGCCTTGGCCTTGTTCGTGGTGACGGCTGCATCCTCCCCAGGACGCCATCACTCATGGCGAATGCATGCCTTGGGCAGGGGCTGTCTTGTGACCTGCTCCATGGTGGAGCAATGTGGTTACGCTTGTCTGGATCATTGCCCACGCTGGAGTAAAATGCTCTGAGCTGATGATGCCCTAGATCGAGCTAGGAGCGAACTTCAGAAAGGAGAGCTGGTTTTGACTGCAGGCTGAGTGAACACGGTGACTCATCTCAATTCCTCAAAGCAGAGAAGTATTTGTTTCCAGACAAGCAGAGGAGACTTTAACTTAACGTTCAAGGTCTCTGGCTGTGCTTTCGCATTTATAGCCGGCTACTGCTGAGAGGGGTTGGTTCCCTTCCCACTCTCCTGTTCCCAGCCTCGCAAAGTCCTGTCCCTGCCCAGGTGCACACCAACTCCCATGGCGAGCTGATGTAGGGAATCCAATCAGGCAAAAAATATCCCCATCTTTATTCTCAGCGAGATTAGTTTCTGCTGATTTAGCTCCGGTATCAGGAGTGAGGAGAACGGGAAGGAGGCCTGTCCTGGATGACAGGCAGGTTTTGGCCAGTTTAGCTGTAACATGCACTCGCTGTCCCTAAACGTGGCACCTGCACCCCTGCATGGTGTATGTGACGTGGGCAAGGCCAGCAGAAAGCGCTGCTCCTCCTTTGCCCAGGGCTCAGGCACAGGACCACAGAGAAAGAAGCCTGCGGATTTATTCCCAAGTCCTTTGTTTTTGTGATACTTTACTTTCCCAGCCAGGCAGGATGAGAAACAAACAGCACCAAAATACTATGAGAGAGGCTATTCTCGACGTGTTTATAACCCAGCCTCACTGGAGAATGTTTGGCCGCCTCCCAAGACAGCTTATTCTCACTGTGTTTCCAAGCCAGTTTCTGAACTTTTAGGCACTTACCCAAACAGAATCTGGACTTTTTGAAGTTTACTTATCTCTGTTTATGAGAGCCTCCTGTGAGGGTGAGTCAGGGAAGGGCAGCTAAGGCCAGGGGTGTGAGGAGTGAGCGGAGCAGGGAAACTCTGATGAGATTCTCATGTGTTGCACGTGCGAGCCTGTGTCCTCAGAGCGCCCAGCTCTGGTCTTCCCACCTTAATGGCCAGCCTGACTGTATCTATCAGATCTGTTGATTGCAAAAGGCTTTAAAGAGCCCTTTACTTCCTCAAGCATTTTTAATTTATGAAACTGTTGTGGTTTAACCCCAGAGGGCAACTAAGCCCCACGCAGACGCTCACTCACTCCACCCGGTGGGATGGGGAAGAGAATCG
>NW_010419256.1:217991-221257 GCF_000710305.1 Buceros rhinoceros silvestris
AAGAGTATAAGTGCGAAAACTCGTGGGTTGAGATAAAGATACTTTAATAGGTAAAGCAAAAGATGTGCATGCAGGCAAACCAAACCAAAGAATTCATTCAGCACTTCCCATCGCTGGGCAGGAGTTCCGCCATCTCCAGGAGAGCCGGGCTGCATCACACGGAACAGTGACTTGGGAAGGCAAACACCATCAGGCTGAATGTTCCCCCTCTTCCTCCTTCTTCCCCTGGCTTTATTCACCGATGGGGATGGCGCATGCTGTGGGATGTCCCTTTGGTCAGTGGGGGTCAGCTGTCCCGGCTGTGTCCCCTCCCCACTCCTGTGCCCCCCCAGCCTGCTCACTGGTGGGGTGGGGTGAGGAGCAGAAGAGGCCTCGACTCTGTGCAAGCGCTGCCCAGCAATCGCTAAAGCCTCCCTGTGTTCTCAGCGCTGCTCTCAGCACAGCTCCACAGCACAGCCCCTACCAGCTGCTGGGCAGAAAACCAGCTCTAGCTCAGCCCAAACCAGCACAGCAACTGCAGGTCAGACTGTTGAGGAGGGGATGAGCAGCGCTGGAGCCTCAGAGCAGCGCTCTCCTGCAAACTCTCGGCGGTTAAGGTGAGAGCTGTCAGTTTTTGCACACCTCTGCAAAGCAGCGGTTGGCCTGTTCCGCTCAGCCTGGCTAAGAAAAGCAGCTGCTGCCCCCACCTTTCTCTCCCCCTTTCCAGACAGTCTCAACTGTTATTTATTAACCTCAAGGAGATTCTGCCTCGTTAGTGCTGGAGAATAGCAAGTGCTTGCTAAATCCTCTGTTTCCTTTTTATTCCAGGGTGATGGAATCTCAGGTCTCTCTGTTTGCTTTCAGATACAGAGTGTGAGAGCTCTATCTCTTTAGAATTAATGAAACTCAGGCCAAAGCGCGGGTGAGAAATGAGCTGTGTGATTTAGTGAACAGCTCTGAATTTGCGCTCTGCAAAAGCGCTTTAAAACAATACCAACCAGACCTTGTTTTGCGTGTTTAAAGAGAAATACAAACCAATGAGGATAAGATCAAATGAAATACATGCTACTATTGATAAAATTCTGAGCTATTAAGGAGTTATTTAATTGCATGCTACTATCCACTACCCTTGGTAGCCACTCTCAATCACTGACATTGTTAGTTTACCATTATTCTCTTCAAATTTTAATAAAATATTTCCATTAGTTTTGGAGCTACCTAATCACTGAGAAAAAAAGATGATTGAGAATGCACTGACCAATCAGGCCAACACAGGGATTTTATTTTATTAATTGCCTATTAGGACAAATTTCAACATTTTATGAGTAGCAAGGGATGTCAATGCTACGTTTGTTTAAGCTCATTGCTGTTTGAATTGACTGAGCAACAATAATAAACCTCTTTGTTTTTAGATAAACATTTTTTTTCTTCTCCTACAGGGAGCTCACTTTATTTAACGGGTGCCAGGAACAAAATTCACTGTGTTACTCCTAGTAAAGCACGTCTGTTTAGATCAAGTAAATTAAAAGTAATTCCTTGAGATTCAGGAGAAAGCAGCTATATTTGGATTTGGAGCAGCTTGTTTTTCCTCCTTGATTTTGTTACAGTTCTCCAATGTTATGTAAACAAATAGTCTAATCAGGAACAATAGCGGGGAAATCTTAACTTTCCTTTTTCCTCTATCAGTGGAAATAAATAACATATGTAATAAAGATACCGTAATTGTGAAACAATACCAGGCAAAAGATAACACAGCAATTATTTTCAGGTTTAGAAATGTGGCAGGAGCCACAGCTTGCAGAAGCAAGGTTGCAATATCACAGAGACTTCAGCGTGGTAACCGCTCCCACTGAAGCCCGACCGGTGATAAACCGGCACGTGAGCCTTCTCCGTGCAAAAACAAGTCCTTGACATAGCTGAGAAATCACAGCTGACGTTACAGCCTGCTCCTCGTTCTTTGGGTTTCGCTCGCTCGCATGAGCAGCCTTGCTTAGCCGTACCCAGGCACGAGCGTGAGTGCGTGCGCAGGCACACGTCGTCCAAAACGAAACGCTCTCCTACGAGCGCTTCTGCCTCAGGGAAAAGATGATGGGAGTAGATACATGACTGATGTTAGTCATGTTGCTTAATGCGCCGTTGGGAGGCAACAAGATGCTGCTTAGATAAATGCCACGCAGGAGCCCCTGGGTTTGAGCAATCTCTTAGGTTTTGCTCTCAGCATTTTGTAGGAGCCTTGCAAGGAGGCGTAGTCGGCGCGGTCACTCGTGACGGTGGGTTGAAACAGATCGCTCTGAATCTCGATGAAAATCTGAAGCCTGTAACCCAGTTGCTGCCTAAATTCAGCATATGTGACAAAACAGTGACTCAGAGGAGTTACTCATATGCTTAAATCTTTGTGAAGTTGGTGCCGTTCCGGTGAACTGCCGAACTGTTGCCTTAAAAGCCACCTATTGTTAATTTGTGCACGTAGCTTTTCTAAGAATAGAAATAGCTTCTCTTTGAATAGAAAGTGCTGTTAACGTTCTCATGCCCAGCCCTAAGGTATCATTTCTGAGCTTACTTCATTGCCCCTTAAACACTGTCGTTAGCTCATGGCTTTATTTACAAGTTCTTGAATAAGTCAGCTCCTAAAGTAAGAAACCTCTTCTCACATGCTTGGAACATTCCGCAGAAGCGGTCAGCAGGGCCCATAACTTTGCATATGCTCCAAAACAACGATGACATAACACGGAGAAGGCAGGAAAGGTTTTTTCCAAAATTTTCCTGTGTTTTGTTTAAACTTCAAAAACACCTGTGTTAAGCCCGATGTCCTGTAGTTTTGCACTAAGGTGAGCTCCAGGCTTTCTCGTCTCATAATCAAGTGGAGCGCTAAGTCTTTTGTGTGGATGGTTTTAGAGATAGGTGTTTTCCTAAACAAGTTAAATCATAAATAAAGATGGAGGCTGATGAAAAATTGCTTTCCCTCGGACTCTTAAGGTACAGCCTGTTCTCCAGCCATCTTACGGGAATCTTATGGCAAATCAGAAAATGCAGTTTGCAAAGCGATAAAAAAACAGCACGTCCATTTTTTTTCTGGCCTATTAAAACTCTGAAAAAAACAGGAATTCGGTTTTTACTTAATGCAATGAGCACAGTGTTATACTTTTGAGATTTTTTATGTTTTATCGGAATTAAAGGAATGTGGTAGGTCAGCAAAGATCTCCTTTTTAGGAGAAGTTTGCTTTAAACCTATAGCATTTTTTTTTATTCCCTACCCTGTGACATCAAGCAGCATCCTCATAGGTTGA
>NW_010419257.1:0-240 GCF_000710305.1 Buceros rhinoceros silvestris
CCCCCTCCCCCCTCCACCCCCCAGTTTGACAAAACTCTTATTAAAAACTCCTCAGGAGCCGCAACTCAAAAGGCTCTGGCTCCTGGCGCTGCCTTTATCACCTTTCTAATTAAACCTCTGGAAAAAGCAAATCAAAGCCAAGTGGCAGAGTAGTGTGGTCAGCTGCCGGAGCCTCCTTCAGCTCACAAGTCTCGCTCGCAGGGGTTTTCTGTAGGGCAGCCGTGGGGCAGGGGTGCTGGG
>NW_010419257.1:413-15894 GCF_000710305.1 Buceros rhinoceros silvestris
GCTCCCCATCCTTTCAGTGGGGCGGCTTGGGCTCATCTGCTAAAGGAGGGGGATGATAAGTATCCCTGGGAGTTTGCAAAGCATTCCAGTGTCTAGAAAAAAATCACCATTTCCCCGGCTGGCGTTGTAAAAGAACGGTTTAACTCTTCGTGCTTGGTTTCCCCTGGATGATGGGGCTGGCAGCAACGCGTTGCCTGATGAACCAAACACAGAAGACAGCAGTGAAGCACCAGGAGTGGTTTTGAGTTTGGGATTGGAATTCATCCCAGTTATGTCTAAGTGAGGGAAAAAAAAAAGAGCAACGGAGGCCGCTGTTGTTGAAGTAAAAATTGTAAAGAGTGGTATAAGCAGAAGGCATTTAAATAATGTAAACAGTCTGGCATGGGAGGAAGGATGGGAGGCATTCCAGAAACAAAGGGAAAAGAGTTTTAAAATGTGGCTAAAAATATCCCCACTCTTGAATTCCAGAGATTATCTCAATTAGCGCTTTTTCAATATATCTTTACAACGGAATTGTAGGAGTTCACAAAAGATAATAGAGGCTAGGAGATATGGAGAAGTGATATTAATTTGTTTAATTAAAAGGATGAAGGGCTTCCTAAAATAAGATTCACTTATCATCTGGCGCAGGGAGGAACGAGGTTATATTCAGGAAAATGCAGCTCGTAGCGTCGTAGTGCGGAGGGAGCGTGGCGAGAGCTGGGGCTGGGAGTCCGAGCCCCCTTCTTCAGCCTCGGCAGCTGCTTGCTCAGTGGCTTTCAACGACAAATCCCTTCCCATGGGATTAACGTGCTATTAGAGCACAATGGTGTGATTTTACATGTCTGAGAGGATTTTGTTTGATGTTCAGGGAGCAGAAATTGGATGTTTTGGAGAAAAAATCTTCAGACATCATCACGTGCAGGCAAACACACTTTTAACTAGGCATCCATGCATGTCTGTGCTTGATGTCCACTCTGGCTTTAGAGACATGCTGGCACGTGTTAGAATTAAATGTCCAGCCTCAGCTCTGCATCTCCATCCCTCGGCGAGGGGGAGAAGCATGCCTCCATATCCAGCCCCATTTTAAGAAGTGTAGGGGGAGGCAGGAGGGGCCAGGGGAGAGAAGACCCTCTCCCAGCTTGAAATTAAATGAGCCCCCCGGATGTATATTACAATGTTAAGTAGCACTAAGCTCAGTCTCCCAGCTCAGCAATATTTCGAGGCACTTTATTGCTTTAATGGAGGGATAAAATAGAACCTGCAATTATAGTAATTTTTTCTAATTGAATATTTTGCTTTATTCTTTCCCTTTCAAAGCCTGACTGTAAGTACCAGCTTCATAAAGCTTTGGAAATATTTATACTTCCCCTTTCTGGCAATGGGTGTAAATAGGCTTTTTCTTGGGCAGACCATTTTGGTCCCTCATGACTAGGGAGCAGAAAGTGGCAGCCAAAACCCTTTTCTCTGCTTGCTTTAACCATCTTGCCATTCTCACTGGGAAATACCAGTTTCCCAGCTGGTGGAGGGTGGGGGAATGCAGTGTTAGAAACTAAATGCTTTTTGTTGCTGTATGTGGGCTTGATGTGATTGTCAAGTGTCTTTTTAATCCACTTACGGTCCACGCAGGGCTTGTGCTTGACAGCCACTCTTATCCCCAGGCCACGTTCTGCGTGGGCAGACAAGATCCTTGATTTCCAGCATTAAGGCTGAGTTGAAAAAAGCACCTTCTGGAATTTGCATGAGCAAGGTGTAAATGGCAGGTAAAAACAAAAGCTCAAGGGCAGGGTCCTTGCCCAGAACTGTTTGAGGCTGGCAGGGCAGCAATGCTGATGGTAGGCCCCAGAAATCCGACTTGAACCACCGATGGTATAATTGGGTGTCAGTTAAGATTTTTGAAGTAGCCAGTTTTGGTGACACAGAATGCGGGTGTTTCAACTGTAAGTTCCTACCTCCAGCTCAAGCCTTAAGCAGACAGAAGAATGCAGATAAATTAACATCATAATGGTGTTGTGCATTCTCTGTGCTGAATCTCTGGTTTAAAGAGGAATATGTGCTGACACTTCCTCCGTGCTACACTGGTGGTGGTATGCTGTTGGTTTTATGCTGTTGCAATAGCTGTTTCCTCATCTAATGGGGACTTCTGATCCAATAAACTGCTGATCTCCTGTAGCTGTCCTTTCATCTGGTGTGGGTGGTGTGTGACAGGGGATTGAAGGCATGGTATTGTGGTTTGTTTATAAATGTTAATGAGGAAATGGAAATGATTAGGAACAGTGTGCACCAACACCTGGAAGCATTGACTGCGGAAATGCATCTGCTTTTCCTTTGCGGGAGACTTAACGGCTATGAGTCCAGACACAAGCTCACGTTGGGGTGCAAAGTCAATATGTACAGGCTGCGGTGCCGACACATTGACTTGATGACGTAGTGAAGAGGTTGGTGTAGTGCTTTGTTTCCCAGTTTGTTACAGCTGAGCTGGGGAGGCAACCGGTGCCTTGCCAAGTCATGTGCATCAGCCCTGGGATGGAGCTGGAGGTTGAGGCTCTCAAATTGGCTTGTGCCTGTGGGGAAAGGTAGTGCAACAGGTTTTCGTGCTCTTCTTTTTGTGAAGGATGTGCTTTTCTTCTGAATGCTTAATCTTACCTTAGCCCTTGTCAGTCTGGTTCTGTTGACACACCGTAACATAAATGCATCGTACCACCGATGCCAGGAAAAGTTCCAGCCCCAAACCTGGTGCTTTTGGATGATGCAAGAGCCTCTCTGTGAGATCGTCTCATTGCTTTCCTTTGCTTCAAGTTGCTCCCTTGAATAAAAGACCCACAGAATCCTACCGTGTGCGCTCACCAAGAGCAGGGCCCTCTTCGTCTTGCCTGCTGGGAACTCACCCTCACTGGCCACATCTCCGCTAGTGAGTGAAGCAGTGGCAGGATCTGACTTTGGGCGTAGTGTGGCTGTATCGATTGTGTTAAGCTTTCTTGGCTTTCGGAAGAAATTTTTCTTTTCTTATGAGAATATATGGGGTTTTTTGCCTGGCTGATGAAGATGTATCCAACCTGTCAGAGACGCTAGAAAAATGGTGAGACACTGGCCCAGGTTGTCCAGAGGGATGGAAGAAGCCCCATCCCTGGAAGCATTCCCGGTCAGGTTGGAGTAACCTGCTTTAGTTGAAGATGTCCCTGCTTACTGCAGGTAGCTTGGAGTAGATGACCTTTAAAGGTCCTTTCCCATCCAAACCAGTCTGTGATTTGATGCAAATCCACTTCTAGCTTTCAGATGTGGCCACATGGTTTACTTTTTTGGGTCTAAATTTATTTTATTGCCCATGTGTATGCTCCAGTAGCAAAGCCCAGATCCCGTCATTGGATTAGATTGTAAACATCACCTCTGGGATATTTATATTCATTGGGTCACTTCACTATTAATGCTTCAGGGTGAAATCCATGTGAGCAATGGATAAAGGAGAAATGGTTGGGCATGTCCATCTAGCTCTGGAAACCCAACTCTAATGTCCTTGTGAACCCATCCAGCTCAGACACTGAAGAGGGAGAAAGTAGTTTGTTGTTCCTGCAGCTCTCCACGCTTTGGTAAAGGACTCAGTGGGGTTAAGCTGGGACCATCCTGGGAGCTTCTTCAAAGCAGGGTATTAGGAAACGTCATCTCCTGCGGGCACGTTCCTCTGGCAGCCCAAAGGCTCTCCAGGGGTGCCACGATGGGGGGCATGATGGCTGTCAGAGGACAATCCTCACGATGCACAGGTTCCATCTGGCGTTCGCTGTGTTCCTGACACAACTGGGTGAGGTCTTTGAACCAGCGCACACTTTGCTTTTCAATTGCACACTTTAGATCTGGGGTAATAAAACATCAAAGTAAACTATCCTGTTGTGGATACCAAAAAATCAGGACACTCAGTGGGACTTAAGGGAGTAATAAATTTGTTCTATATTTAATCTCATATTTATCACAGTGTCAGTATGAGACCACTTCATTTTACTACTTTAACTATGTCTAAGAATAACTGAATACTTGAAATACAGAGAAAGCAGCTAATACCTGGTGGTGGCTGATGGGATCCAGCTTTAATAGTTATTGATTGGTTTCAAAAAGCTCCCAGTTATATCACATCTTCGCTACTGTATGTTGGGAGTTCAAATCCAATCAGCTATTTAAGATTAGAAGTAATTGTAGATTTTCAACTTAATCATCCTTCAGCAGATAAATACAGCCGGGACTTCAGGTGTAATTTACAACTTGGCAAAAAATTGTGGGTTTATTGCGTGAAAACCACCTTGGCATCCCTCCGTTCGTGTGTTCTCCAGCATTTCCTCAGCTGCTCTCAAATCTCTGTGGTTTCTCTGATGGGGCTGCCAACACCAGTTTGAAATCTGCTTGACAAGACCATGAATGCAAGAGGCCAGTGAACCCTTGGGTTTGGTCTTCTTGCTTGGTCCTTGCTGATAATGCCCAATATCTCACAATGTGCAGGAGAACCTGCCGAGGTGGGCTGAAAAACCTCACATATTCCCATAAGAAAATAAAATTTAACCCTAAGTAAGGGGAATATTTACCTTTCAAACATTCAGGAGAGCAGAAAGTAAGATTAAACACTGCTTTTCAGTACCGAAACCCTGCCTGGGTAACCTGGCGTTCACCTGAATAATCCTTCCACCACCGCACTTCAAAACACCACCTTAATTGATGCTTTATTTGTGCAGAGGGTGATTTTAGTCTTTGTTTTACTACTCTGAAGTTTAATAATTCCATTTATAAAACCTTTTTTTTTCCCCCTCTGGTATGGCTTGTTGCACAATTAGGGCTTCGTTAAAGGTTCTCATTATTTTAACTTGTTGTGATCGAGCTCTGCGTGGAATGAACGCTGAATTTTCTGTTTGAACACACAGATCTCGCTGTAATTCCCTGCTGCTTCTTTGACCAGGAACTGGCAGTTGGTGGTTCCTGGGAAGAGACCGATTTTTTAGCAGCGAAGGCAGATTATTTCTGACTGTTATATTTTTCTCATTGGTATTTAACTGTCTCAGAGCAAAAAAATAGCTACTACAGTTATTGAGAGCTACGTAACTGAATCAGGGAGTTTGAATTCGGGGGTGAAGTTGAATGGCTTTGCTGACTTCTCTGCATGGGACTGGATTATTTTCCCCTTTCTTTCAGAGGATTAGAGGATTTGTAAACCAGCATTCCTAATGAAGGTGCCTAAAAAAAGAGAGGGAAGGTCACATCTCCTCAGCTACCTTTGACTGAATCACTTTTATGGTCCTGAAAGTGCATTTTGGGGGAAACAGAGGAAAGGCAAACTCGTAATTTTATTTTGGAGTGGAAGTATTTCACGTAGGAGTTGATGAACGAGGATGGACTGATCAAAAATCCGTTAGTTAGTGCCATTTCCCACATGGAAAATTGAACAGAAAGCTGTGAAACCCTCCTCACTGTGTGAGGAGCCGGGTGGTGACTGGGGCAGTGTTTCTGGTTGTACTCTTCGCTAATAAAGAGTTAAAATGCACGTGTTCAGGCTGTATGTTTCGCCTAACATTGACCCTTATGGTCAATGAAAGGATTCTTGCTGTGGTAACACTTTCACTGGGTATAGTATTAATTGTCTGTGTGAATTATCCGAAGACTAAACTTCCTTAGGCTGCCGGTTTTGCTGCATTTGTGCTTTTCCCTTTCTAAATCCTCAAAGAAAATGTCTGTTGGTCACTCAAATTGAGGTCTGCATTCTTAGGAACAATTGCACCATCATAGAAAAGTGCATTTTGACTGGTTAGGCTTAAAGAGCAGCCACCTTTAAAGCAATTTATTTTCCTTCCAACACCTTTCCAAGTGGAAACCTTCAGTAAGACACTGTGTTAGCTTTAAGTTTGCATTCATGTTGACGGTGCAGTTCTCCAGTATCTATCAAGAGTTCTGAGATGAGCCATGTCCTCCTCCTCCCTGGCATTGCCCGTCTTCTGTTTTCTGCTCTTCACTCCCACGGAAGGAAAATGGGTATTGTTTCCTTCAGCAGTATTGCTAAGGTCTGTCAGAGTGTTTTATCTGGACTCTTACCCATTCCCAGACCTGGAGTTTCTGTGTAACCAGTGCTTTGAATTGCTGTGGTCGTCATTTTTTAAATTTTTTTTTTAAACTGAGTGTCTCCAGGGTTGGGATACTTGTGGGATTTGTGGAACTGAGTGGCATAAACCAACAAACAGCAACATATATTTTTAAAGTATTTTCTTTGTTCCATGCAAACTTTAAGGGGTCACCTAAGAACATTACCAAGGGAGCTCTCAGATGTCCCTGGCTGGCTCTGTCTGTTCTTTGAGCATCATCTGCTGGGGTTCTATCCAGCCATTGCCCCTCATGAAGTTCCAAGTTTTTGGAGCTTCAGTACCTCCACTTATTGGTGAGGGGAAGACTGAGAAGGATGTGATCAATGCTGATCAATATCTAAAGGGTGGGGTCAGGAGGATGGGCCAGACTCTTCTCAGTGCCCAGTGACAGGACAAGGGGCAATAGGCACAAACTGGAACATGAGAACAGGATGAAAACTGGAACATGGATCCTGCACAGGATGAAAAACTTCCTGACTGTGAGGATGAGGGAGCCCTGGCCCAGGCTGCCCAGAGAGGCTGTGGAGTCTCCTGCTCTGGAGAGATCCCAAAACTGCCTGGACGCCAAACTGGGCAACCTGCTCTGGGTGACCCTGCTCTAGCAGGGTCTGCTCTGATCTCCAAGGTCTCTTCAAACCCCCTCCAGTCCAAACTAAACCTCAGGGATTCATTCTGTGATTTGCCTCAAATGCAGAGGCAATTCCTGGCATCTTCCCCTACCCCTGTAGCCCATCTGAGCCCAGCCAGCTCCTCCTGCAGACAGCCAGATCTAGTGGGTGAAAACTCCTGGTAACTGAAGGAAGAAAAGCTCCTCATAGTCTTTTCTCAGCCAAAGAGTCTTCAGACTCTCAGAGGTATGAACACCAGCTTCTCCACCGGAGCTAGTCTCAGTTTTGGTCTTCAGCAGGCAGCTTCTTGCTCGGGTCCCTTAACATTAACCCCAAACTGGGGGAGTGTAACTCTACAGGTGATAAGTTTTGGAAAGCATCAGGAGGCTGAGAAGCCAATAGTGATTTTGGGTAAAGGTAGGCTTTCATGGCAGGAGAAGTCATTTAGGGTCATCATCCTACTGACAATGGAGAACTAGCCGAGAAGAGAGCAACGAAAGAGGAGGTTCATAATAGAAATGCAACTCAAAAGCCTGACAAGTTAAGGCTGGTTTCACTGAAAGGACTGTTACGCACTGTATTGGATCTCAGAAAAGCACGTTCAGAGTTGCAGGGAATGACCATGAAAATTTACCATCCCAGACATAAAATTTGCTCACGCATCCTTTGCTCAGTGGTTCTGATGATAACACTGAAATGATTTTATTTGCCCTTTAAAGGGTATGTATTACTCTTCCTAACCACATGAATAGAATTATAAAAAGAAATTTCTGCTTTATATTAGGCTGTTTACCCAGCTCTGTGGAGTAGCTGTTATTTTCTTCCACATGCCGTATCTCTGCAGCTACAGAGACCATGATAAAGGGGATGGTGTGCAGGCGTGAAGAGTTACATCTAAACCCCCCGGATTAACTCAGCAAAGACGCCTTTGGTCAGTTTTTTTGTCAGTTATGATCTCATGCTTTTTTTTTTTGCCCCTCCCACAGGAGTTCTGTTATCTGTTCAGATCGCATCACCTTGGGTCAGACCAGCGGGATGATCTAAACGAGGCTGTTCGCTACCCTGTCCTTCCTGACTCGGTGCTGGGTTTTCTCGCTCTGCGTCAGCTTTGATGGGGGCTATTCCTGGGGGCTCCTGCAGTCATTCAGTTGTGCCTTTGGTGAATTAAAGAAATAACTCCCTGTCCTGAATGGGTCAGAGCTCTGGGTGACAGGTATAACCAGCTATTGTGCAGAGCTCCCTGTGATCTGTAATGACTGCCTGAGTTAAAGGAAGAAACCACAAAGGAGCATCAATGTTTGGTGTTTCTAATGGTTTTCTGGGTTTTGAACCCTACCACTTAATGAAAACAGTTCACAACACTTGAAAGAGCTTTTCTGGGACTACAGGAAAGTGCAACCGAAGTGTTTATACCTTCAGAGATCTCAGGCCAAGTCTCCGTGCAGCTCATTATCGTGTTTCTGATGGCAAACAGAAGAGCGCAAGCAGCCTCGGAGATGCAGGCAGGAGCATCGTGATGCTCCTCCAGGTCACTGTGCTGTCACCTGGCATTGGTGACTTAGGAAGTTTCCAAGCAGAACGTAGTGTGCATTTATTTAATAGCCTGTGGTAAATACTTTAGTCTTAGTGAGTTTTTGAAGTTTGGCAAATTTTTCTTCAGCGCTGTTTGGAGAATTTTGCTTCTCTTGACATCTCTGCTGTTTTAGTTAGGGAGATTCACACGTAAGGACATGAATTACCTCTAGTAAGTTGATCCCTTCTAACTGCTCACTAGGGGACCTAGTAACTCTACCAGTTACTAGGGAACTTACCTAGAATTACTGGTGTGTTACACCTTACAGAGTTGGGGGTGTTCAGCCTGGAGCAGAGAAGGCTGCGGGGAGACCTTAGTGCAGCCTTTGAGTGCTTCAAGGGGCCTGTGAGAAAGCTGGGGAGGGGCTTTTGAGTAGGGGCTGTTGGGACAGGACAAGGGGTGATGGGTGAAACTGGAAGAGGCAGATTGAGACCAGAGAGAAGGGAGAAATTGTTTCTGCTGAGTGTGGTGAGTCCCTGGCCCAGGTTGCCCCAAGCGAGAGGTGGGAGAAGCCCCATCCCTGGAACCATTCCAGGTCCGGTTGGACCTTGGTGCTCTGAGCAACCTGATCCAGTTGCAGATGTCCGTGCTCTCTGCGGGGGGGTTGGACTAGATGGGCTTTGAAGGTCCCTTCCAACCCAAAACATTCTGTGAGTATGACTGTTGCAAAGAGAGCTGAGCACCTTTCTGAAGGTGGGAAACCCAGCTCTGAAAACAGGACATGGGTGTTGTAATGCTCCCACAGGATCAGGTCCCGTCTCCTACCTGGGATGTGCGTGCTAATGAACAGGGTTACCTGGGGTGTTTTCACACAGAGGTGTCTTGGTGTGAAATCAAGTGTAGCTTCAGCAGCAAAGATGCGTTCTTGGCCAAGTCATTAAGCTGTGTTTTCTTCTACTTTTCTCTTTTTTTTTTTTTTTCTTTTGGAGTACTTGCTGCAAGGTCTAGCGAGAATTGGGTCCCCACTGATTTCCCTGCAGCAGTTTTTGATCCAGCTGGAAGATGTACAGCTTGATTTGAAGAAAAATCCTGGAAGAGGGCAAGCGGTGAGAAGGGAGCGTAGGCGTTGCAAGATGATATGTTGGCTAAATGCTTTCTGGGAGGCTATGAAGCAGTGTAATAACTAACCTCAGAGGCTGTTTTAAAAAGAAAAGCTCGTTTCTGATTTCAGCTTCTAGATAACATGGTTTGGCTCATGCCTTGGAGTTGTCAGTGCAGGAAAGGCTCGGGAAGACAGTGAAGGGCTAGTAGTTAAGTTGAGGAACAATTGCTTCAACAACTGGCAGTGTGAAATCTTGTGTGGGGTTCTTCTGAATTCGTAAGAGCAGGAAACGAAGTGAAAAAGCAGTTGAATTCAATATCTCAAGAGCTTTCCATGATGCTGTCTTATAGGAAGGAGAAATCCAAGTAGCTCCAGCCTGTGATGTGCAGTTAATAGTACTTTTGCATTCAAAAATAATTTATTTTCTCTAAACAAATGAATCTGTAGGATTCTTTGCTGAGATTTCCTCGGCACATAAACTTCTGATGTCTCTTTCCAGTCCTTCTTTGTTTTTATCATATCTCGTGTTTCTGAGTGATTTCCTCTTGCATTTCCCATGGGCAGTCAGCAGACACCTGGGCTTCATATCTCACCTAAACCATGAAACCATCAGATGCACGATGCCCTCCCAGCCCTACAGAGAAGCACGGTCATTCTGTGGTACCTCAGCCCACCGCTGCTAATTTCACCTCAGCAGATCTGCATCCCATGGAGACTTTTCATCTCCGGCAGGACCTCAGGCCACAGTCCCCATGTTCTCTGGGATGGAAGCAGAGTGTGGTGTTGATTATAATGCTTACTGTAGTTATTTATTGCGTTCATTAGCAGGGAAGAGATGAGAGACTGTCTTGCTGTATTAAGTTGTCCCAGAGACACCCAGATAGTAAATAATAAATAATCAATCAACAACAGAGTAGAACTGGTGGGAAGCTGGGATGGTCAATGTGAGGATCTACCAGCCAGCCTTTTTAAATTAATAATGTGCAGATGCCGTGGGGTTATTACTTTCTGTGGCTGGTAATGCTGCATTAAGAGACCTCAGTGACTGAAGATGTATCGCAGCTGAGCTGATTGAGGTCCACCTTGAGATGGCTGCCGCCTTCTCTATTGCACTGTGACTTTGGATACAGGTCTCCACACAATTTCAGCTAGAGAGAACCCCCCCAAAACTGCTATTTTGCTGTTAGCACACACTTCTAACAAAGCAAAAATACAGCTAAAGTGATTAATGTCCCTCAAGTGGTGATTTGTTGAAAAAGGGAGGAAAACAGAGCAGAGCAAGGGGGGGTTCCTTGTGCTGCTCATTTAAATCCCTTTTAGTTTACCACCAAATAGACCTTTCATTATTGCTAGAGAGAGATGAATGTCTGTGTGCTGGCATGGGCTTCATCATGGACCTTTACCCAACATTCAACTTTAACTGGAGGCTTTTGAACCCAGAACCAGCCCAGAGCCTGGTACTGCAGCCATGGTGCCCTATTTCATAAGAAAAATAAAACAACATTTGGCTAAAGAAGCAGCTCAGTGACAGAAGGGACAGGCAGATGAGTTGAAGGCAGCTGAATTGAAAGCATGAAACAGTGGCCAAACTTTCTGGGCTGCTCTTAGTTGTATTAACTATTAAAAAAAACCCCTCAAACAAACCTGCATTTATGCTTTAAGCAGCCATGGCTTGTAAAGGAAGCCACTCAGCTCAGTGCTTGTAGTGTAAGCCACTGGAGCTGCGTTTAAAGCAGTAAACCTTGTGGGTGCACTTGTATTTTGTTTTAAATCCTGTTTGTGTAAGGCTGTTAATTTACGCAGGCCCTTTATTAGAGCATCCCCTTGCTTCCTGGTGTACCTACTGCCTGGCATCTGTGAGCAATCCTTGAACCAGAGCCTGTATTTTGCGCACGGACATTGCTTCATCCAAGGGAGCTGTGATTCCTAGTTGGGCGCTGGGCTCCGTTTTGATGCTGGCAATAATTTTGGGGTGGTGAGTACTGCGCCCAGGATGTGAGCTGCCAGCTCATGTAACAGTGGTTGTAGGAGCAAGCCCAGGCTTACGTTAATGCCAAACTCAGTGTGTGCATGTATAAATAATAACTGCTGCTGTGACAAACACCGTGAACATCTTTTATCAATGATCTGGACAAGGGGATTGAGTGAACCCTCAGTAAGCTTGCGAATGACACCAAGTTGGGTGGGAGTATTGATCTGCTGGAGGGTCGGGAGGCTCTACAGAGGGATCTGGACAGTCTGCATCACTGGGCTGAGGCCAATGGTGTGAGGTTCCACAGGGCTAAGTGCCGGGTCCTGCACTTGGTTCGCAACAGCCCTGTGCAGTGGTACAGGCTTGGGGAAGAGTGACTGGAAATTGCCCAGGGAAAAGGACCTGGGGGTGTTGGTCAACAGCAGCTGAAGATGAGCCAGCAGAGTGCCCAGGTGGCCAAGAAGGCCAACAGCATCCTGGCTTGTACCAGCAATAGTGTGGCCAGCAGGACCAAGACTGTGATTGTCCCCCTGTACGGGGCACTGGTGAGGCTGCACCTCAGATTCTGGGTTCAGTTTTGCCCCCTCACTCCCAGAAGGACATTGAGGGGCTGGAATGTGTCCAGAGAGGAACAGTGAAGCTGGTGATGGGTCTGGAGCACAAGTGCGCTGAGGAGCGGCTGAGGGACCTGGCAGGGTTGAGCCTGGAGAAAAGGAGGCTCAGCGGAAACCTTCTGGATCTCTACAGCTCCCTGAAAGGAGTTACTTCTCCCAATTAACAAGTGACAGGATGAGAGGAAATGGCCTGAAGTTGTGATAGGGGTGGTTTAAGTTGGAGCTGAAGAACAATTCCTTTCCCATTGGGGTTGTGCAGGCCTGTCCCATGCAGTGGTGGAGTCCCCATCCCTGGAGGGGTTTAACAGACATATCAAGGTGATGCTGAGGGAAACGGTTTAGTGGTGACCTGGCAATGATCTTAATGGTCTTAAAGGTCTTTTCCAACTTAAATGAATCTGTGATTATAGGACATTGTGCATTATATGACATGACAGTTCCTGGCCCTTCTGTTGTAGATCTATGCTACTCCTTGACTCAAGACAGATCCTCTGTACAATGGAGGCATGGGGAGTTTGGTGCATCATAGTGCAGGTTGCCCCTCCGTTGCGCTGTCATGCTTTGACGCAGAGCACTTCTCGTGAAGTTTTTCTCTTACTTGTGATTGCTGGTGGCATCAAGCACTTCAGACAGTCTGAAAAACGGGAGCGTTTCCTGCAGGAGTATGTCGTGTTCTCCTGGTGCCAAATGGGTCAAAATCCCCTGATGTGGTAAACTGCTGAGCTGGCAGAAGAAGGAATAAATCTGAGACTGTATGAACGTTATGGGGAGATGATCGTTAACCAGCATTCATTTGTAAAAAGCAGCATCTAGGCATTCAAACACTGCTAATAGCCTTTGATTAACCATTTTTGTTTTGTTCTTGCTCAGTGTGTTAATCACTGTGATTAAAATGCTTAGCCACCGCGGAGCTAGATGTATAAATTAGTAAGGAAGCAAATCCAAACAGATGGGGCAGGGAAAATTAGTGTCTCTGCCAGCGTTAGCCATGGCAGGACCAGGGAAGATTTAAGGGGAGACCCTAAATAATCTAAGAAAAGCAAATTTGCCTGCTCAGAAGGCTTGCCAGACCTCTTCACCCTCCTGCTCCTATAAAGCTTTGCCTCCTCGAGCCTTTTTTCTTTGCTTCTAGAGCCCATTGCTGTCCTCGTGTGGTCCACCAGGTCCCAGGATGAGCTGGGTCTCTGCCCAGGATGCTTCTGGCTCAAGACTGGTCCAGCTTTCTATTTTTTGGGGGTTTAAAAATATTTTTTATAGCAATAGTAAAGGAATACTACTGATGTTGAACCTCTCCACCACCAGGTGTGCGTGGATACCAGCCTTCACTAGGAGGACTGACGAATTTAGCTGTTGGCTAAGTCCTTGGCCAATGGAGTTACTAAAGGAAGAAGCGGAACTGGAAAGGGTGGGACAAGACAGCTTGCACTTGTATGATCAGGAGCACTCATACGTGTTGAGATGCATGAAAAGCAGAACCCAGTCATGTCACCTCTAAAGAGAAGTCATAGTTAAAATAGGTGAGTGTGGTAGTTTCTCCATGGGTGCCTTAGACAAAGATGGAGTGACCTGAAGCAGGGACCATCCACGGAGGTGATAGCAAGACCACACCAACAACCCTTTCTGTTCTTCCTTCTCCTTAATCTGGTTTTCTGTGTAACTCATTTTCTGGTAGAGCTGTGAAAAAAATCAAATGAGTAGTTTTGGTGACAGCAGGTTTTTGCCTGTGACGTGCTGGGATCTGTAGGTAGGATTTCCGATTTCCCTGTTAATTAAAAGGCTTCCGACACTTTTCAGAAGTGCTCTCCTGGGTTAGCTGCACTCATGGAGACCCAAGCACCTTGTTTCCGCTGGTGTCTGTCTCTTCAAAAGGAGCTGAAACACTGCCCAGTTGCCCACCCAGTCCTGCTCGTGTCAGTGCTGGGCAGTGAGCATCCTGGGGCTGGGTAGTCCCAGTGCACAGCTCTTCCTTTTCCAGTTGCTCCAGCCCAGCCCTGTGTCCTTGGATATCATGGTGTGAAAAGCTGGAAGTTCTTGCAGTTTCCTCACTGATGTGAAATGCTGAATTTAATCTGAACTGGGGCCAAATTTGTCCTTTTCAGGTTGAGTTAAATGTTGTTTGTGGTTTTTGCTGTGGCAGAGGGATTTTTTATGTGTAACGCAGCAGTCGACACTGGGCAGCAGAAGCTTTTGGGCTGTGAGACAAGTGAGGCAGGAGGGGGAGGAGGTTTCTGCTTGGAGCTCAGCAGTGAGGTGTCAGTACCTCTGTGGAGTTCAGAATGAGCCAGTGCAGCTCTGACCCTGAAGTGGCAGGAGGTGGGATGCTGTTGGAATCAATGGGAGCGCTAGTGTAAACTGAAATTAGTCCCATGAGGTGGTGTCACAGGAGGCCACCTCTAGGTTAAGTCAGAGGGTTTCTCCATCCACTGAAGTGCTGCGTGTGGCATCTGTTTTGGTGCTGCGGGGATGCGTTGCTGGTGGGCGCGTGGGCTCAGCAGTCAGCAGCGGATGGATTCAAAGAGGCTCATAACAGACAGCGGCAAAAGCTCCAACTGAATGGATTTCCAGGAGAAATGATGACCTCTGAGGGTGCGTTCCTGGCTCCTGCTACTCTCCTGTCACTCTAGGGAATACGTTATCTCATTTCAAATTCACTCCTTCCCCACTTGTTTGTGTTTGAATTTCCCCATCCCCTTGCTGTAGTGTCTACCCTCCTGTCCTCATATGAACCATCTGTCTCTTAATCTTTCTGATTTCTTCCTTAGCTTTACTAATCACAGCAATTTCCAAGCCTCATAAAAAACTTTGTTGCCTGTGTCTCCTTCCTTACGCTGGCCTTCTTGCCTTGCTTTCACCTCCTGTTTTTTTTTTTTTTTCCTAGGGGCATATGCCTAGAGGCAGGAAGGCGTAGATAAAGCTAAGTAAAAATATGGTTCTTTTATACCTGAACTATCTAAGAAGGCCTATAAGACTCAGCACTTAAAAAGGTGGCCTTACTCAGCGCTGTCCTAAGGCGATTGAGACATGTGAGCACCCAGCCGAGCGTGTTCAGCCGCACAGTGACCGCCACTCCAGGCGTGTTGCAAATATTTTAGAGGCAGGAAGGCGTAGATAAAGCTAAGTAAAAATATGGTTCTTTTATACCTGAACTATCTAAGAAGGCCTATAAGACTCAGCACTTAAAAAGGTGGCCTTACTCAGCGCTGTCCTAAGGCGATTGAGACATGTGAGCACCCAGCCGAGCGTGTTCAGCCGCACAGTGACCGCCACTCCAGGCGTGTTGCAAATATTTTATTTGCAGCGCGTTGAGGTTTTCAGAAACTGCCGTATTGTTATTGCCAGGAAAACGCTGACATATATTTTATGTAACACATCAGATAGGATACAGCCTTGCTTTGCAGAACCGAGGAGCATTGCTACAGCCAATTGTTCAACACAGCATTTGGCTACGTTTTCTGACATGCTTAATAAAGATATTTCCATGATTCCAGATTCAGCCTGAATGCCATTAACTGCTGCCTTTCGGGGAAAGCAGAAACGCCGCTCGGAATGCCAGTCTCGGCAGGGTTTGCTCCGCAGCCGGTAG
>NW_010419257.1:15955-37268 GCF_000710305.1 Buceros rhinoceros silvestris
AGGCAGAAACGCCGCTCGGAATGCCAGTCTGGGCGGGTTTTGCTCAGCAGCCGTTAGGTCCAACTTTAGAGGGTCTCGATCCTGGAAATAAAAAGCTCCTGCACTGGCTGGTGCGACCTGAGCTGCTGGTTTCGGTCTGTCCTGGTCCGCAGATTGACTTCTCTCATCGGATGGAGTAAGGCAGAGCTAGGGGGTGTTTTCTTAGGGATGGGGTTGAATATTCCGGCACACAGGAGACCTGGCAGGGAATAAAAGGAAAGCATCCTCTGTCAGCCTTTGTAAGGGTCCCTGTGCCATCCATGTGTTGCCTTGGCAGAGTCTAGCGCTCGCAGACTCGTGTCTCTTGGAGTCAGAACATGAAATGGTGACATCAGTACAATGGGAGCTGGGTCTCGTCGTAATTAGTTTAACTTAAACTGAGTATTTTTTCAGTTGCAATCTTCTGCAGTAGTGTTTTGGAACTGGACCTGGGTTTTCACATGGTTTTGATGTGCTGGGAGAAAATAGTCTGCTCATTCATTTCAGGGGATGGTGTTGATTGCTCTAGGGTTCCTCAGGGCATCTCTAGGGTGCTGCATTGCTGGAAGTCCTTGTGGAAAGGGGGTCAGGCTGTATCACATCCCTTCCCAAAGAGGGTATGCCTGTTCCTTAGGCACAACCTGTTTTCTCCAGCTTCTGTGGGTTTGTGCTTAGCATGTAAAGTGGAGGAGTTTTCACCAGGAAGAAACAAAAATATGTGTGGTCAACTTTTGCCACCCCAAAGACTGCGGGAGAGGAAAGACAACTATGATGTTGTGATAGAGGTGTCCTCTTTGACCACATGAGCAGTGCAGGAGAAGGATGGAGGCCAGGAATAGCGTGAAGGAGGGGGTGGGATTGTGTGTTCCTTTCACAGATCCCCAGGGTGCCCCAGGTTGGTGCAGAAACTGAAGCAGGGGGTGGCAGAGACTTTTCTTGCTGTTTTGCATAGATATGAACAGCTTCTGGGTTGCTTAAAACAAGCACTTGCAAGGTGTCGTGTTCCTGGGGAGGTAAATGGTAAAGTACGCCCGAGAAAAAGAAGAAGTGGGCCTGAAGAAGAGGGTGTCGTTGAGCGGAATAAAAAGCTGTATAGAGCTGGCTGCAGAGTGGAATGGATCCAACACACTGGTGGGGGGGTGGTAGCTTTGTCACTGCCACAACAGTGTCACTCTGCGGTCATAGAAGCTCTAGTACACCCATATTTTCTTCCAGTACAGGGAGACAAGTATGGCAAGTCCTTGCCAGTTTTATTTAGTTCTCCTCAAATGTCTGCAGAACAGGGCAACTAATATTTAGAAGAAATAGTGGTTGCATTTATGCCACTTCTTTAAAAACTTAGGAGAAAAACTGATTGGCTTTTCCTGTAGTGATCTTAAGCTTCTTTTCTCAATGTGCTGTTACATTTTGTCAAGGAAAATCTGTCTGAATCATGAAAACCATAAGCATAAAGCAAGTGATCTTTAGTCTTTTTTGAAATTAGTTGATATTTATTGTGATGATCAACACGCGCATGGGAGACACAGAGGCTGTGCCTGCAGTAACTCTTTAATTTGACCAATTTCAACCAGATTTTTCAGCGTAGCTTCTGAAGATACCAAATTGTTACAGAGTGCTTGAAAGCAGAAGGGAGATAAAAACCTGTTATGGCCCCCACGGAGTAAAAGCTGCCATGTGTTGTGTTGGGGAGTCCATGAGTGAATTCACCAGGAGGAACTGATCCATGACTCACTGAGCTTCATCACCCCCTCTGCTCATAGATGTGGCCATCTCAGAAGAGCATTGATCTTCTCCAAGTAAGTCTTTGGCAGAAGTGATGCCAAACCTGAGTCCAAGCCTCTGGTTTTTCCTCCTGCAGCTGCTGCTGGTCCAGCTCAGGTGTGTGGCATCCAAGGCATGGCAGAGCATGGCACTATGGTGGGATGTGCGATAGATCTCGATGTGTGGTGTAGCTATATGTGAGCTCTGGATGTTGGCCTGGTTACTGAGATTTTATTCGATTGTGTTGGTTTAACTCAGTGGGAGGTTATTTGAGAAGGAAATGAAAGGCTCGATGAACAGTGAATGCTTGAAGAGGTGTTAAGAGGAAATACCAGACATAAGCTTTAGATTCCTTTGTTTTAAAGTTTTTTGGCTGTCTTTCGGCTTTGAGCACCCTGTGAGCGCAGAGTAGTGTCTAACTCCTGTAGTAGGAGTGAGAGAGTCCCTGTTCAAGAGCAGAGGACTTTGTGTAGAGAGGACCTGGGAGGTAAAAGAGGGAAGTATAAAAGGAGAGTAGATAGAAGGAAGAAATTGTTTCTGCTGAGTGTGGTGAGTCACTGGCCCAGGTTGCCCCGAGAGGTGGGAGAAGCCCCATCCCTGGCACCATTGGAGGTCAGGTTGGGTGTTGGGGCTCTGATCACCCTGCTCTAGTTGCAGATGTCCCTGCTCCCTGCAGGGGGTTGGACTGGGTGAGATTTGTAGGTCCCTGCCCGCCCAAACCATTCTGTGATTCTGTGAACAGCTTTCCCTGCCTGTGTTGCTGGCAGAGGATAAGGTTTTATGCCAGAACTGTTTGCTGTTGGGATGGGATTTTATAAGAAGCAGCTTTGTTCTCACCTCTGGGAGATATATTTCTATAAAAGTCATTTCATCACCAAGAAGAGTTTCCAGAGGCCAGAACTGAGTCTGACCAGCAGGACAGGTCACAGCCTAGGCTGATGTGTCCCTGACCTGTGCTCAACAGCATCTCCCTGCAGGGTGTAGGGATGGTTTGAATGAGAGCATTCAGAGGAGCGCTATGTTGGGAATAAGCTCTTCTGCAGATAGAAATAATCAGGAAGCCTGATCCTCCTAGGTGGAAAAGTGAAAGGTTTTGTCTTGTTAGAAGCTCTTCTTGCGACTTCCACTTTATTTGTATTCTTAATCACTGGGAAATTGGAACTATTTTGAATTTATTTTCTTAGAAAGGAGTATTTATACGGAAAAAAAGAATCTGGTTGTATAAATGGATGAGTCTAAAGCACCAGAGAAAAAGAGGGCAAGATTGTCTTTTCTAAAATAAAAACTTCCTTAACCGTTACAAGTGATCGTGTCAATTATAGCAGAAGCCGAGTAACAGTGAGGTAACGAGAGGGAGGTTTGATTGCTGAAACAAATGTAATTTCCACAGCATTAAGATCTGGCCCAGACTGCCTTTGGAGGCAGTGGATTGCATTCTTATTAGACGACTGTGGTTTTCCCTGTTTGGCTATGGACAGACTTATTACTATTAAGGGCAAGTAGTCAGGAGTACAATAATATCTCACCTACTGCTCGCTGACATGTAATTTCTGTCCAAGTTTCAACAAAATGTCTGCTTCTGAAACCTGTAGCGATTATGGCTGCTGATTTTTGTGGGCTTGGGATTGATATGCTGGAAACAGGGTAAGCTGGAGAGCCCCGCTTTGCCTTAAAAGATTTGAGAACTTGATCGACGCGTAAGAGGAAAGCACAACGTTCAGGTAGTCTCCTTTCCCTTCAGCCTGAACTTTAGTGCAAGAAGAGTGTACTTCCCAATGTCTTTAATGTTTTCCTTCTTTCTGAAAAAACTAATAGCAAAGCTAAGAGTTCTAGGTCCAGGATTGAAAAGCTCTTCAGAGAATCACAGACTGGTTTGGGTGGGAAGGGACCTTAAAGCCCATCTAGTCCAACCCCCTGCAGGGAGCAGGGACATCTGCAACTAGAGCAGGTTGAGCAGAGCCCCAAGGTCCAACCTGACTTGGAATGGTTCCAGAGATGGGGCTTCTCCCACCTCTTGGGGCAATTTATCTTTGCATTTACGTTACATCGCAGGTGACTCTTGCTGTTGGTGTAGCACAAGCTGAGCTCTGCAAGCAGTGGTGGGGGACGTGCTGGCATGCATAGGCAAGAACTCTGGCGTGTTTTCATGGTTGTTTGAAGTAAAGTTTTCATTGCTACCAGGTGAGAGGAAGCAACAACGCAGCACAGGATGGAAGTGGAAGGCTTTCTTCAAGGAGATGTTAAGACATCAGTGTTCACTTCTTCCTCCAGATTTTATGCAGTTGTATTATCAGTTGCTTTTCAAAAAACGGCCCCTTCTTAATTATCCCTTTGATTTATTCATCTTTCCCAAGGTTTTTTCATATGATTAGTGAAAGATGATCAATGTGTTTTTCTGTTCTAAGCAAGATCCTGTCATCCTCTTAAATGTAGTGTCTGTCTGTAGCCCTCATAGCTGCCTGCATATCATTCTCCACTTCTTGAGCATTCCCTGGTTAACGTTTCTGCCTGGGTACCTGTGAATTTGTACAGTTAATGTTATAGGTGAAGTATACTGTAACATCAGATGATTTATAAAAGGAGGATTAAAAAAATCTAATTTCATGACAATAAATATTGTGAAACCACATCTATGCTTTAAAGTAAGCGAGAGTACTCCTGGAGAGATGTGTTTGTTGAAACTACGCTGCTGAGAGACAGGGTGTTGTCTCTCTTGACTCCAGGGCATTTAAACTCAGCCCCTGGTCTTGATGCCATCTCTAAGAGGTGAGCTGATGGGTCAAGAGCTGGCACATAATTTCAAGCCCATGCAGTGACAGCATCGAGCTGGATTTAGTACAGGTTTGGTTTGCCAGGGACTCAACTGGGTGCACTTGGATGGACCCTGAGGTTCACCCGTTCAACATATAACTTGTAAAACATGGAAAGCTGCTAGACCATCTCCAAAGGAGAAAACAGACCCTACTTCAGCTCTTTCAGCACTGTTAATGCTGCAGACAGTCTCTGAAGTGGTTTTGGGAGCGCAAAGTTTGGCACTGGTGCAGCATCCCCTGGTATTCCCCTTCCTCAATTAAATGTTGGTACGGCCCATCTGCACTAGCTGATGCCTTAGATCCTGCCCCCGAAGTTCCTCGTCTAGAACAACAGGCAGTGAATGAGGCTGTAGTACAACCTTGTTGTCAGTGGAGCAGAAGCAGATTGGGGGGAAGTTTAGCTACAGAAGCTTTTCCAAGACAGAGCAGATGGGAAATGCAAAGCCTTGCATCGCTTGAGAGAGTATGTTGTTCTGCTCATCGAGGAGTCTGTCAAGGAGTTGCAGAGGAGAAGTCTTTATGTGATTTGATGGTTCTAAATAGGTCAAAAAGGCTTTGTGCCTTTGCTTTTAGACCAGGAGCAAGTCAGGAACAAATTCCTCCAGCTGCTCTTCCAGGCTGTAGGTAGTTTCTGGTAATTTTCCTCCACAGGGGAGAGCGGAGGGAGTGGCTTGACGGGCTGGTCCCTTTCCCAGCTCCTGAGGAGTTTTGGTCCCTTATGAAGGCAGAACATTGGCCACTGGTCTGATATACTTCAATTTAAGTGTGTTGCCAGCTATGAAGATACTAGTCGAAGAGAATTATGAAAATGGATTGACTTGGGACCCCTGTTAGTGTTAGAATTGGAGCCATCTGGGACTTAGAGTTCTCTGAGAGGAAGAAATGCAGGTTCTCTCAATCATTTTCCTCCTTCTTTTCTTCTGTTAAAGTCTTGAAGGTGGAAATTGATGGTTTAAGAACAACTTAAAAATTTTTTAAAAAATTTGATACTAAATAACTTCAGAGTTTGGGGACGGTTTTATTCCTAGCTTTTGTTATCTGACATGGATTAATAGGGTCAGGGAAGAGTGTTGCAGGAACATAATAAGTGGTTTGATGAAGAAAAGGTATAACTAGTAGAGAGCTTTCTAGTCTCTTGGTACAGTTTTTCATATTCCACTGAAGTTCCCAGCTCAAGACCCAGCCGAGTCACTGGCTGATCGTCCAGCTTCTGCTTTTACTCCCAACTAGTCGTGGGGAGATTCAGAGCTGTTTTTCTGCCCAGAAGAGAAAACCAAAGCCAGGCAGCTCTGTGCTAGTGGGAACATGGATGTACACATTGAGAGCTTCATTTAATGTTTGGAAAACATCAGGGATCACAGAACTGTTGTAACTTCAGGGATAGTGATTTTTATTTATTTTTAAATACAGTTAATGCACTTTGAGGCTGCTGAAAGTGAAGCAAACGTTTGTAGGTTTGTAGGGAATCTGTGTCACGCTTCGAAAGTTTATAGCTGTGGGTAGGAGGAGAAGTGTCATCTTATCTCCAGAAACTTAAACATCCTGATTGTATCACATAGAATCAACCTCCAAAATTCATTCCTGCACAGAGAAACCCAGTCAGATAAAATTGCCCAGCTTTGAAGAAGGACTTGGAAGCTTTGTGACCACTGGCATTTGTGTCAAGCCAGGGTGATTTACGGGCTGCTGTGAAGGGGCTTAACTAATCACTAGCAGCATTAGCCAGGTTTTCATCTCTTGGAGAGAAAAGCTATCAAGTCTTTGTGTTTTGAGTGGGGTCAAAGAGGTTTTTCACTCAGAGGCATCATGTTAGGACTTCTGCTAGAGGCACTGCAGGGCAGTGTAGTTCATTTTGCTCTCAGCAGTACGAAGGAGGTAGAAGCTGAGTCTGTCTATGAGGGTGGGAGTTAGAAATATTGTCCAGGTATGCAGGGCTGATGTTAGGAAGGCTAGAGCTTGTCCAGAATTGATGCTTGGAAGGGGGTGCAGCAAGATGATCATCTGCTCTTGCATTGTGGCCTGTTGCTGAATGAGGTGCATGATTTAGCACCAGCGGACACAGACAAGGCTGAGGTCCTCAGTGCCTTCTTTGCTTTGGTTTTCACCAGCAAGGTCTCCCAGGTCTCTGTGATTAATGAAGGGATTTGAGATGCAGAGAGACAGCAGCAGCGGGTAAGGGTTGTGTCAGGGATTACTTGCAAGTCTGTGAGACCTTATGGGCTCCACTTGTGGGTGCTGAGAGAGATGGCTGATGTTAAAGTAAGGGTTATGTTTATTATCTGTGAAATTTCATGGAGATTGCTGAACAGGACTTGGGGGTCATGCCCTTGGACACTGACAGCAAGGGAAGCCACCAGCATGCTGGGCTCTTTAAACAGGAGCACAACCTGTAGACAGAGGGAAGCAACTTGACCTCCTTTGCTCAGCAGACAAGAAATCCCTCCCCAAAGTACAAGAAAAACTTCAACAAACTGGAGTGAGTTCATGAGCAGGCCACCAGCATGGTTTTCTTCTGAGACAAAAACCATTTACCTGCAATGCAAGTGTATTTTCTGTAAGATCTTAGATGCTGTGATAAAAAAATGAGCTGGATAAGCTGTATCAGTCTATCTTATCATCTTGTCGTGAGTGCTGCGTGTGCAGGTTGCAAAGCCAGACGAAGAGCTAAGCCAGCAGACAACTAACCGTTCCCAGAGTTATCTGAGGAGTGTTTCTTTGCTGTTGAGTTAAGGCTGTGAACAAGAAGCATGTGTTTTCCCTGATCATAGCTGGGTCTGTTGGCAAAACTGTTGCAAAACATCTAACAAAACTAAGAAGTGGGTTGAACTTCCCAGGTTTTACATTTGTAGGAGAGGCAGGCAAGATTTTTCCCCACTAGCAGCAGATTGCATCGAATCCGAATTAGGTGGCTACCATCTGCTTTCACACAGGCTTTGAAAACATGGACCAACCCTGCACGCCATGGGTGAGAAAGAGGGTGGAGAGTGTTCACAAGTCTGTGTTTACGGGATTTGGGATTAATGTGCTGTTTTACTGTGAGGCAGAATAAAACTGAATTAGGCTTTGGCTGAAAGGCTGAGTGCCGCTTGCTTTCAGCACTGCGGTGTAATGCAAAAGATGAGCTAAAATCTTCCTCTACTAAAATATTTTGATCCCGCCTAGTCTAGTTTGATAGTGTAAAACTGGGATGTGTATTTTGTCATTTTTCTGCTCTTGGTCCACTGTAACAGACTCAGATGATATATTCCATAGTCTTAGTGGTGAAGTAGAATCCCTCAAAATTGTTGGAGGCAAAGGAGAAGAAGGTTTTACAGAGTCTAAGACTGGATTTAGTCTAGGGTTAACTGTGAAGTCTGGAGTAGGATGTCCTGACCCAGACAGAAGGGAGACATCCCAGAGTCAATAAATCACAGGGTTACTTGAACTTGCTACACTGCTGACAGGGCATGTTGTGTTTGAGCCGCGCAGGTACATCTTCTATCTTTAGTCCTGTGTGTTTAAAAACAGTAACAAAATTGTAAAACTGATGTTAGCCCTGTGGTTAAGGTCAGCCAGGGGCTGGAGTGAACACTGGTGGGAAGACATCAGGGCAAGGTGCTTGTGCCAGGCTTCTCCTTCTGTCCCAGTGTCCTGCATCCCTGTCAGTCCATCTTGTCAGGTCATCTATTGTTCAGGGCTTTTGAGGATGATGTGGTGCTACAAGCAATGAATTGTCGGGTGGCAGGGTGGTGACCCTGGTCAGCGTGAACGACTGGAGATATCACTCAATCTGCAGAGCCCCTTGTGAAGCCAAAGGAATAACGTGCCTGAAAAGTGGTGTGACCTATGCTGAATAAAGCTACACCGCTAAGGAGCAGGGATCCTCTCACTCAGCGCAAAGCCTGGGTATTTTGCTTGATTAAATCTTGGCTGGTTTAGTTGATTTCACCCGATTTCACGTGAAGGGGCTTGGCTCAAGCTTTTCTTGGCTACGTGGGTGACTCAGAGAGCTTTACAGCAGCATATGGGTCAGAAGAGAGGTTTATACACCGGCGAAGGTACAGACACCATAAAAGGAGTTTTTGGACGATTCATTTATTGGGCATTTCCATGCCATGTTTTTACAGTATCTTGCGTGACGCTGCAGTTCCCAGGTGCTGTTCCAAGGAGAGGTGAACAACTCTGCCACACGCCCAAGGCACGAGACATCAAAACATATGGCTTCCATGTTTCCTTTAGTCCTTAAGTTGAAATCTTCAGCCGGATCATCATTTACATGAACAGCTCATTTACGCCACTGTAAGAAGAGGTGTAGGTATAATTTATTCTCACATTTACACTGCCATAGTGGTTTAAAGTGGTAAGTGAGAATCAGACCCTCTGCTTTGTGGTGGTTTCTTTGTGTTCTAATGAAGGATGCTCAGCTGGATACAGTAGCTTTTAACCTAACCCTGGAGCATCTCCTCATTACTCTAATTCACAGTAGTGCCTGGGAGACCCGTTGTGAATAAGTGAGCGGAGGATAAAGAAGAACAAGGCTCGTTATGTCTCAGAGCTGCTTTATTCTTTTACTTTGATAATTATAGTTTTGTTTTTAATTATTTAGGCTATTTGTGTTTTTGTGCACTGTTACTGATGGGACGGAGAGGTGGAGCGGAGGGGTTCCTGCTCAAACTGCCTGCCCGGAACCGCTTGCACTCCGATTTACTCACTCGTGTGACCTTTTGACATGAGACTGGGTTGATAAATCTTTGCTGACAAGCGAAGAGGCATCACCATGTGTAATTTGCAAATGCGAAACAGCAGCAATTAGAGAAGAGCGACTTTGCAGCAGGAGTTTATTTCAGGGAAGATGGATTTGGTATGAGGTGTTGAAGACAGTTTTGGTTTTGCCAGGTTCCTGAAAAGCTCTTTTTAATAAATTGTTTATCTTCGAAGGCCTGTAAGAAATACCACAGATTGCCTTTCCTCAGCCTATAATGTGCTTTCATCACTCTGGAGAAGTATGTGGTGGTGATACCGAGTTAGTCCCCGGAGAAAGCCGAGGAGACATTGCTAATGGCTCCGGAGTTATGGCTGCAGTGAGTCTGCGTTAAAATGGAGCTGACGCTTCCTTCTCGGTTCAGATCTCTTGGTGTTGTTATCACCGACGTGCCGCTGCTCGTTTCTCACATGTGGAATTACTTTTCTGTAGTGGTACAAGTAAATTAGCTCAGTAATGCTGGAGTCAGAAGCAACCCTTTGAAATGTAAGGAGTTACTACTTCTTGAGGCTCTTTCCAGTCCTGAAGCACTGAAGACATCTAAATGTTACTCTGCATTTACTAAGAAGGACAGTCTCTGTGGTGTTGATGGCATTGAGATAATACAGACAGGCTCCTGAATGTCCATTTTGCAAACATTTTGTCTCAAAAAATAAGCAGGTGTTAAAATGTTGTTACCCTGCCATATTTCCTAAGCAGGTTTCTCAGTTCTTTCAGGGATTTGGGTTTTCAAACCCTCAACTCTGTACTCATCGAGTCCTGTGCAACATGCTCCAGTGCTTGAGAGAAAGAAGAGTAGACAATGATTTCTTGGTTTAATCTTCCATTTAAAAAAAAATATATAATAGTAACACTAGAGTCCTTAAATTGTTCGTCTGAGCCTGGCTAGGGATAGTGGTTTATCAGATGATAAATGTGCTTTCATTACCTGGAGGTGTATAATATGTTGGTCTGTGAAATATACACTTGGGCAATGAGAAAGTGAAGGTCACAGAACTATTGCTGGAGCCCTTCCAGCGAGCGTATTAGAATTAAATAAATCCTTGATGCCTTGTTGATGGCTCATGTACAGGTACCCTCTCTGCTCAGAGCAGAACGAGGGCACTGTATGCTTTTGCATAGCACTTCCCACCAACACGTTGTGGCCCTGTTGCAGATCTGCAGCATTACCTTGAGCTGGTTGAACATTGTCCATCTGAGCGTGCTATCTTTGAAGACTTGTAATGATTGCATTCAGTTTGTGTGACACCTGCACAGGTGAGAATGTGCCAGGATCTCCAGAGAGTTAGAGGAAAGCTGGGAGCAAGGGTGTGTGTCTCTCAGCTCCCGGAGCCTTGTGGGGTTGGGCCTGCAGCTGGTTAAGGTGGCGGCAGCTGGTTTAGAGAATCAGAGAATTGTTCAGGTTGGAAGAAACCTTTAAGCTCCTCAGGTCCAACTGCTCCCCCAGCACTGGCAGGTCCCCACTAACCCCTGTCCCTCAGCACCACCTCCACACGGCTGAGAAACCCCTCCAGGGATGGGGACTCCACCACTGCCCTGGGCAGCCTGGGAGAGCCCTGCACAACCCCAACGAAGAAGAAATTGTTCCTCAGGGACAACCTAAACATCCCGTGACATAACTTGAGGCTGTTTCCTCTTGTCCTGTCTTCTCATATTTGGAAGGAGAGACCAACCCTCACCTCGCTCCAACCTCCTGTCAGGGAGTTGTGGAGAGCCAGAAGGTCTCCCCTGAGCCTTTCTTCCTCCAGGCTCAACCCCGCCAGATCCCTCAGCTGCTCCTCAGCGCTCTTGTGCTCCAGATCCTGCACCAGCTTCGCTGCCCCTCTCTGGACACTCTCTGGCACCACAATATCCTTCTAGGAGTGAAAGGCCCAAAACTGAACCCAAGGTGCAGCCTCACCAGTGCCAAATACACGGGGATGATCTCTTCCCTGGTCTTGTGGGCCAAACGGTTGCTGAGGTGTATGGTTGTGCCCTGTAATTAGGAGGCACGTCCTCTTCTTCCCAGATGACAGCAGGTCAAAGATGGCTCCTACTGTCCTCCCATAGATCAACTGAAGATGTCTTGCTCCATTCACTGTATAGCAGAGGGTGTGTGATAACAGCAAGAGGGGGCATCTGCTGGTAAACCCTGTGCTCTCAGGTTTACCAACGTCCACCTGTATTTTTTTTTTATATATATGTTTTAGTTTCTCTGGCTAAGTGAAGCTGAACTGGAGTTTGCCTCCAAGGTGGGTTGGCTCCCCTTCTCCTTGCAGAGTACTGCTTAACGGGCTTTAAAAACTGCTGACAGTTGTTTTAAAAGCTGATTTTCTGGTCCGGCCTTTTGTAACTCAGCAGCAGGGGAAAGATACTGTTAGAAACCAAAGGAGTGGAAGGGTTGGTTGTTGCTTGAGGCAAGAGGAAAGGGTGCTTCACCGCTGGAGCATAAAACTTTCACTTGACAGTGCTTCTCCTGCTCCTCCTGTTAAGGCACTTGAGTGTTGGTTTTGGTGGCTGTCAGGCTAAGTTGGGTTATTGGTAGAACCGCAGTGAAACAGGAGAAGGTTTGAAAGAAGGGCTGGGATACAGAAGCTTAAATGGTCACTGAGAAGCTGAAGATGCTGGAGGAGAAAATAACTTGCAGAGCTTTTGCCAGGGACTTAGGGGAAATTGAAGGGTGACTGTAGAGGAGAGTATTTCCTTGTGCAGGGCTTTATTTTTCTTCTCAAGGTGTAAAAGCAGCTGGTGTATGAACGATGATTTCCGAGGCAAGTGCGTTTCAAACACTCCCCTAATTTAGCACATACTAAAATAGCACTGAGTCTGTTCAACGTACGATGTTGCTTAGAGTCTTTATGTTTGAGCACGCTGGAAAAGCAGTAGGTTCTCTTGTTTGCGTGCACGCTGAAGAGAGTGAACAATGGAGAGCAGTTATGTGCTCAGAGTTGCTCCAAGCAGCGAACAAAAATACGTTACCATCCAGGAGAAGTAGCAATTAAGGGCATGCAGTTATGGAAAAAGAGGGCAAGTGCTCTCGTGTCGTGGTCTGAAGCCCTGTCCTCATGAGGTCATGTCAGGCAAGAGCTGCTGGTGTGTATAATCACCTCAGGTACGGCTTTTCAGATAAGCAAGAGGAAGGCTTAGCCTGTCTCTCCACCTGACAAGCAGCAGAGGAATGAAGCAGGACCAGTGCTCTCACTGTATGAGGACTGGGGCAGACTTTGGGTTTGATCTTGGCAGTCACAGAAACATGAAACAGCGTTTGGCTTGTGGCTTCGGCACTTGCAGGTGAAACCCAGCGTGCTTGAGTGCAGGGCTGACTCCCCATCCTATGCTGTGCAGGCTCTGTGTGTTGTGGTGGGATCTTCACTGCGCACCCAGCCAAACTTGGTTGAATATACTGAGACCCTGGACTGCTTCCATTGCTTGGCATCAAAACATTTCAGCAAACACAGATTTTCTTGTTTTTTCCTGTGCAGCTGGAGAGTTGAAATCTGTGGTGAATATATTAACATACACTGAATTATAGAACAGATTTCAGCATTTTTCCTGAAGGGTCCAAAATGCTTTACAGACACTTTCATGTATTACTACACAAATGTGGCCACAGATCGTTAGTATGAGCAGGGGATTTTGTTGCATGAACCCAGGAGACGGTTCTAATTGCACCCAATCCCCCTCTGTCCCATTCTTCCCAAAAGAAGGTATCTAAAAATTGCAGCTGACCTTATTCTGCTGGTGGCAGAGGATGACCGCAGGCTGAGAGGTGGCTTCTCACGTGGTTTGCTGTGTCCATGGTCCAGCTCCATCATCAGGATTTGGAGATGCAAGAACAGGTTCATGGCTCTATCTGAACCAGCTGCTATTGCCATGCATCCGTATCTTCCTTTTCTCCTGAAATGAAAAACCCTCCAAAAATGCAGGGTGAGAACCGATAAAATACTCATCTATTCTTAGACTCATTAAGGCAGCGTAATTGGATGTAGGCGCTTCCTCCACTCTTAAGAGTGCTGTCTCGCTCCTGAGCCAAGATTCATTTCCACGGGCAAGAGGATGCTCTGTGCTGTCTCCTTGCAGATCCATGCAGATCATGGATGTATGAATCATAGAACCATAGAATCGTTTGGGTTGGGAGAGACCTTTAAGACCATGAAGTCCAACTGTTAACCCAGCACTGCCAGGTCACCACTAACTCCTGTCCCTCAGCACCATATCAACACGGCTGTTAAACCCCTTCATGGATGTGGACTCCACCACCCCTGTTAAACTTCTCCAGGGATGGGGACTGCCCTGGGCAGCCTGGGCCAGGGCTTCACAACCCTTTCAGGGAAGAAATTTTTCCTAATACCCAACCTAAACCTGCCCTGGTGCAATTTGAGGCCATTTCCTCTTGTCCCATTGTTTGTTCCTTAGGAGAAGAGACTGACCCCCACCTCACTTCAACCTCCTTTCAGGAAGTTGCTGAGAGTGAGAAGGTCTCCCCTGAGCCTCCTTTTCTCCAGGCTAAATCCCACCAGGTCCCTCAGCCTCCCTGTAGCTCACCTCTCTTGGGAAGCAGCAAACTGTCACAGCACCCACCTTGCTTCAGCTCTTCCCAGGGATGGCTTTGCACTCTGACACTTCTTGTGCTCCAGCCCTGAGCAGGGAATGCTAATCAAGGCCATAATCAGCTTCTTGCAGGTCTTTTGTTTCCCAACTTGATCTTCTGAGGTTTCCTTTTCCTTTGATTTTTTCCCCCTGTTTCTAACAAAACTAGTGCAATTGAAGGCTCCTGCTTCAACTTCCCCTTTCTTTAAGAGGTATTTGTGCTTTTTTTTTCTGTTGTAATTGAAACAATCTCCAGCCCCTGCTGGGATCTTGAGTTTTCTTGGTGCTTTCAAATGCACAGTGAGACAGATTTTGTCCTAAAGAGACCTAACTTGTAATTTCCTTTCAGTGGAAGGCCTTCAAATGCAAAAGCTGCTGACAGCGTCTATATTAGGTGTTAAATAGCACGAATACCAGGCTGAAAAGGGTAAAACACCATTTTTAGAGGCTGGGAGCAGCTGACATTGCTCTCTGGAATCTACAGCCATCAGGATCTGGGAAGGCTGAGGTGTGTTGTCCTCACCAAGGACATTGGGCATTGGCACCTGGCCCCTAACACATGTAATGCTTAAAAATAAACTTATCATCAAAAAAACATTCACTTGTTGCCGCTGCCAGCTCCTATTACATGTTTCATAGGGTCATAGAAGGTTGGAAGGGGCCGCAAGGATCATCTGGTCCAACCTTTCTTGGGCAAAGCATGTTTGGTAGCAGAATGAACTCCTGGTTGCAGTTAAAGCTGGGTGAGCCTTAACAATAAGCTGGGACAGAAGGGCACAAGGAACAAGTTTGTGGTACGCTGGTAGGTTTGAGAGAACCCTTAAGTTTGCTGATGAATGATACTGTTTCTGCAGCCCATGCGCTGGACTAGTGCTGGAGGTGTCAAGGAAGGAGGAGGGCATGAAGGAGCTGGAGGAGGATGCCAGTACCTTTGTCTCCGGAGGAGCCATCAGGCAAACAATTCACTAATTTTTAGTGCTCCTTGAATGTCCCTTCCCTTGCAGGCTGCTGTGTGGAATGACAGCCGCCCATTGAGTAGCTCCCAAATTTTGTGAACGTGCCTGGGACACAGTGAATTTCAAGAGAGTTTGAGCGTTCCCGGCTCTGACTGAGCTTTTTGGGGGGCAGTTTGGATGTTTTTGCATCACCAGTTCATTTAAGGTAGTGAACAGCATTCTAATTACTAACATTCAGTTCCACCACTTAAGAAGGTGTTGCTCTGGGGCTGGAATTGGTCTGCTGCAGACAGCTGGGTGAAATGCTGAAGATAATCAGCGGTCAACCGGTTAAGCTTTATTTTTTGAAGAGCCTTGTCGGGGTTAAAAAGTGCTTTCTTAAAGCGTATTTACTGAATAATCTGTGGAGATGAGTGTAAGAGAGTCTTTGAAGGAATTAGTGAAATTCAGCCAAGACTACTTTACATTTAGGAGCTGCTGAAGAACCCAACATGCCTGAACACGTCAGGGAAGCTATTCTGCTCTCTCAGCGACGTTGACCGTAACAACACATTTAAAAACTGCTTTTCCACCTGCCAGGGTGATCTGTGACTTCCCTGTGGCCCAATGAAGCAGAGCTCTTGTGAAATGTGCCCCAACTTTTGGGAAGGGAGAATTACCTCATTCCCCAACACTGTGCCTGGAGTGTGGGATGCGACTTTTGTTGGGTCCTGCGGAGGCTCAGCAAAACTGAAGCACATCTTGATTTTAAGCACACTGACGGCTGGGGTGGTGTGAGAACGCGATGAACTGTTCTGGTGGCATCTTCATCCTCAGTTGGGCAAGGAAGGTGAATTCTGCTGTCTCAATTTAAAGACAAACTGCTGGTTTTCTTTTTTTTTTTTCTCCCCCAGGAAAAGGCTTAAGCAATAACACAGGAGGAAATTCTGGGTGCTCGGAGGATATTGTCCTAGATGTCAGATCAGCTGCTGCATGGGGTGGTTGTGCTGCGGGGTGGCTTCTCTTCATCTCGGTCACCAACAATGTTTTGCTCCAGAGGAGTGATATAAAAATGCTCGAACTCCTCAGTTTTGGAAGGAGGAATCTGTGTGTTTTGTGAACAGAGCTGGTGTCTGGGCCGAACAGAAAAAGTTAGCTGGGAAATGAGTTTGCTCATGGTAAGAATCCACGTCAAAATGGGAACGATGTAGGCTGGAGAAATCAGGCTTGGAAACCAGCTGTTTAATAGTAGCACTCACACTGCTGATGCTGGGACTGCGATCCTCGACTTGTGCTGTTGACGTGGAGAGCAGTATCCCAGCAGGGCAGCACTTCCCTCTGTCTGTTGAGAAAATCACGTGGCTTCTGTGGCAGAACTGCAGTGGTGCTGGTTTCCTCCTCACCTCTGCCGGGGATGAGCAAATGGCACATTACTAGGGGTTTGGTGGAGCAGCTTGTGTTTGTCCTGGCTGCATAGAGGAAGATTTTGGTTTCGGGGTCAGATACTTAGTTATTGGACCAGATGAGGAGCATCTTCAGCAGCTGCTGGTCCTCATTAGCTGCAGTGGCCTCTGAGGCTGCGTCTCCTCTGTAAGGTGATGTGGGAGGGGGCCTTTGCTGTAATGCCTACCCTTTTTCATTCTTCACCCATCGAATAGCCATAAAACTTGGTGTTGTGGGATGCTAGGAGAGTGGTTTGAACTTGGGGAAAAAGGTAAACTGTCCTGGTACTGTTTGGGATGGTATCGTAGATCTATGCAAGGAGATGAATCATCTCCTGAATGCTTTCATCATCATGCTTCCATGGCGATTATGTCGCTGCAAATGGGTAGGAAGGATTTAACTTTGCTTTCCTCTGAAACTCCCAAAGGGATGCTGTCAGAGGGGCTCTGAAGTAGTAGATGCGGTGAGAAATGTCCAAAGCAGACAGGTTGAAGCAGACAGAGGGTTGAAGTCATCCCCATCTCTGGCTCGAGTAGCTTTTAACCCCATATGCCACAGGTTGTTGCCCTGTTGCAGGAGGTGTGTTGCTGTTCGGCATCCTTTACTGCTTGGCTCACTTCAGGGGCACAGACTGGAGCAGGACTGATGGGGTGGTGGCATTCATAGACACAAATGCAGGGGAGGCCTGTGTTTTTTCATAGGGTATCCATAAATAGGTGCAGGGATTTCACGTGGTGTTCCCTTTGAAGTTCTCGAAACACATTTCTTTTATCAGAATCCTCATGAGTGACAAAAAACCCCCCACAAAACTGTAAGCGCTGTTCTGTTATTACTGTTTGTTATACTGAAATTCCTTGCTGGGATGCTGGCTTGTCCTCAGCAGCAAGGTGATGCCTGTGAATGGAGGAGAAACATGGTAGGAATGGAGGGGTTCGGCAACCAGCAGTGTCTCAAAGGCCTTTTTTGCTCCTCTTTGTTTACTTTTGGTTATCCAGAAACCTGATTTGAGACTTGAGTTGGATTTAAAATATGCTGATATGTTGAAGGTCCTTTACATTTCCATGGTTTCCTCTCCTCTTTCCCCAGGTGTCTTTCTAACACTCTTGGCCACCACTCAGCTAGTCACTCAGTAGTCCTGTTGCTGGATCACCCTCCAGAAGATGCTGTAATACTAACACTTGAGCATCTAATTTTGTCTTTTGTACATTTAATTAAGACTTTCAAAGGGCTCTCACTTGACCTCGTCAGTTTAGGGGAGGTTCTGTTGATGAATGTCTCCATGTTCTCCCTGACACTCTTTGCTTCTAACTCAGGTTTCTCAGCAGATTTTCCCAGACTTTCATTAAAAGCTCCAGTGCCTCAGTGTGTAATATTCTGGTTAAATCCAGCTGTATTGACGTCTTTACCTGCAACATTTTTGCTACCCAGAAGAAAATAGGAAAATGACCTCACTCTAATGTGAGTATTCGTACCACGAGAAGGAAGAAGAGTATGGAATACACTTAAAATCTTATTTTTGAAGCACCAGTCTGGGTTGATGGAATTGGTCTGTTACTGCTCCCCAAGGCATACTGTCAACTTGTAATGGAGGCACTGGACATAAATAAATGCTTTAAGCAGTTTAGCTGGAAGTCTGGATCTTCACCTTTCCCCCTTCAGTCTCCATTCCTCCCTCCTGCCTGGCACTGTAATTATTTGAAGAGCTTTGTATCTTCGGTTCACATGGCTGCCTTGGAGACCTTTGTGGCCAACTTCTCTCTGGACTATCTACAAACATTAAAAGATGTTTGAAATCACTCAACCTCAACAGTGCTTGAAATTGGGCCATGTTCCGTTGTGTCAACAGAGTGCTTCAAGTGGTAACTGTAGAGGCCAGAATAAAGGTTTACAGTTCTGGTACTGCCCACAAAACTGCCTTATTAAGTGATGTTCCCCGCGTGGTAGCTTAGACATGCTACTCTGGTTGCTTATTTGTCCATCTTCCTCTGGTTTATTTGGGTTCTGTAAGCAATGAGCAGATTGAAACAGTTCCTTCAAGTCCTGCTACAAGACTTGTTCCTGCTCGTTTTCCTTTGCGAGCTTGGAGCTCCTCAGTGGTGATTTGGGGAGGAATCAGGGGCTTCACAGAAATCTGTGGTGTCACTGAGAGTCTGAAGAATTTCGTGATGCCCTGGTTGGCAGTGCTGGTTTTTCCCTAGAGCAGACTCTCAGAGACAGCCGACACTCCTGCCTCTTCTTCACCCTTGTGTCGCCCATGACGTACATGGAATACAGCATAATTTGACTTATTTCAGACTCAGGTGGTGTTTTTCCAGAGTAATTCTGCTGACCTGTAGGCTGGTTGCTCTCTGGGTTATGAGGACAGTTGAATTCACGCTCTTTAGTTTGGAAGCGATGCTCTTCTGTGGGTGCAATACAGCCTCTGGGTCTTTCCTGGCTCAGGATTTCTTCTTCCCTGCAGCAGCTTTGATATTTTGCAGTAAACATCTGGGAACAGGACACTGTCATCTGGTGTCTAAAGGCATCTTTAAGTGAAAGATGAGGAATGAGTTTCAATTCAGAACGTGTATTGTGCGTTCAGTGAGTGATGAGCTCTGCCAGTGCTGGGTCAGACGTCAGAAAACCCCCATCTCTGCTGGTCCCACCTCACAGTGAAGGCAGCAGATTCCCCTCTGCATTTGAAGTCAAAATAAGCAAAATATTTGAAGGGCCAGCGATTTCACAGTGAAGTCATGATAGCACTGGAGCTCAGGATTTCAGAGGAGAGAGGTCGGTAAAGGCTCGTTTCGTCTTCTGGTTTCGATGTCTCATGAGCAGTGCTGTGAGTGCCAGACCTAATGAAGCCTGGCGTCCTGGGGGCTTGTGGCTCACGGTCGGCTGTTCTGGACCCCAAGAGGGTACTGCAGGCCTGTGGAAGGTTTTTCTGTCATTTATAGGGCTTCTGTGCAGATTCTTCAGTGCCCAGGAAAGGAGAGGTTCACATTAGTCTCTCCCCAAGGATGGGAGAGGAGGAGGGTCAACCACCTCCGTGCAGCATCAGCATGATCTTTGGTGGCCTCAAACTGATTTTAAGCCTGTATCTTCCCTAGGAACTCAGTCTCTCTTGTCTCTCTCTCTCTCTCTCTCTCTCTCCCCCTCAAACCTCCATGAACACGAATTATCTTGAAGATTGCTCCTGCTGCATCACATGTGGCCTATGTACAGTATGGTCAGATCAGTCATCTGTCCGTAAGAAAGCAACCGAAAAGGTTAAAACAACTTGTGTGACAACCAGTGCTGGCACGTGCCAGCGTGTTCCTGCACTGCCTTCAAGCAGCGGAGTGGCAAATGCAGCTCTTTGGTGTAAAACAAAGCTGACGATATGAACTTAAAACTGGAGTTGCAGTGTTGGATTAAGCTTTATGTGAATAAATATAAAATGGGGTAGGTATTGGTGAATACATAAATCTGTATAAAATATGGGTAAATATATACATATATAAATGTATCAATTAGTATGTAAATGTATACATGCATAAAAATAGATATATATTGGATTTTTAGAAGAGGATACTGGTGTAGTGTCCAGTTTTGGACTACTCACTCCAAGGACATTGACGGGCTGGAGTTTGTCCAGAGAAGGGCAGCAAAGCTGGTGCAGGGTCTGGAGCACAAGTGCACGGAGGAGTGGCTGAGGGACCTGGGGGGGTTGAGCCTGGAGAAAGGAGGCTCAAGGGCGACTTTCTTGCTCTTGACAACTCCCTGACAGGAGGTTGGAGCAAGGTAGGGGTTGGTCTCTTCTCCCAAGTATCTGAAGACAGGACAAGAGGAAACAGCCTCAAGTTGTGTCACAGGATTTTTAGGTTGTCCCTGAGGAATAATTTCTTCCTTGTTGGGGTTGTGCAGGGCTGTCCCAGGCTGCCCAGGGCAGTGGTGGAGTCCCCATCCCTGGAGGGGTTTCCCAGCCGTGTGGAGGTGGTGCTGAGGGACAGGGGTTAGTGGGGACCTGCCAGTGCTGGGGGAGCAGTTGGACTTGATGATCTTAAAGGTCTTTTCCAACCAAAACGATTCCGTGATTCTGTAGCAACCCTAGAAATCATCCATGCTCATCATGCCCTTCCTTGAACACAGGGAAAGAAAACAGTGCAGGTGACCGGTGTGAAGGGTGGGACTACTGATTCAGCAGCCATCCGGGAAGGTGAATGGCATCTAACTGGGAGTGTTATTATTTGGGAGAGCATTTGATCTTCCTTTTAGAGCTTGTGCTGCCAGCATGTGTTCACCTGAGAAAAAACCCCTCACCTTGTACTTAAGAAGTGTTTAAATGCACTCCTGGCTCTAGATGCAAAAAAAAAAAAAAAACAAACCAAAAAACCCCCCAAACAAACAAGCAGCTGAGTTTGAGTCTGAAATGCGAAAATCAGGAAGTAAAAAGTACTTCCCCATGTCTATTTGTGTATTTTTAAATCCTCTGATTAAGGCATTTTAGTATCATTGTCAATTCCGATTATATGAAAGCTGCATTTCTGGAAGAGGTGAGAGCAAAAACTCATTGCTCAAGGATTCAAGCTGACCGCTTGTCTTGGTGGTGGGTGAAGAGGCCACTGTCCAGCTGGAGCAGAGCAGTGACGGTCTTCTATTTCTGAAGTGCCTTTGGAATTGTGGAGCTATGAGGGAAGACATGCTTCTGAAGGTTAATATTTCTGAGAAACTCACAAAGGACTTTGCAGTGATGGTAATTTGTGTGTGTGGTGCTTTAAGAAGGCAAGTAAATTTGTACCACATCATGGATAGACCTAAAGACTGAAGGTGGGGAGGAAGGTGTCCCCTTGAAGAACACTTGAAGATGAGTAGGAAGGGTCTCAGCTGTAAGGTCATGTTGTCTGTGAGTGTCTCTAATAATGGACGTTGGGCTTGAGCCTTGAAGTGGGCGTTAGAGAGCAGAGGGAGGATGCACCCCAAAGGTCTGCGCTTCTCCTACATACAGCTTTGTAGAAAGGGGAGATAGACATGGAGAGGACATGTGTGGATGTGGGAAGCTCAGTCTAAGCAGG
>NW_010419257.1:37460-39577 GCF_000710305.1 Buceros rhinoceros silvestris
AATATGGGAGGGGATGCTGCAGACAGGGGGTGGTTTTGCTTTGTGAGCAGGTTGCAAGGCTTAAATATTTGAGTTCTCGGAAGATGTTTGAGGAAGAGAACGGCATGTCCAAGTGTGGTAGGTCAAGGGTGTTGTAATAGCTGGTATCACCTACCTCTGAGCACATGCCCATTCTCCTGGAGGAGATGATACCTACTGAAAGGGGGAAGGTTTCCAAAAGCTTAGGGGAGGGGAAAAAAGGTCGATTAAAATGTTTGTTGAAGGGCAGCAAGACTCACTTTGCTAATAACCGCAGAGATTTGGGAGAAACTTCTGAATACAAATTTGAAAAGTCACCAGAAGTTTTGAGGAGACCAAGTCCCAGTCTAGTGGAGGTCTGGACACTTAAGATCCTCTCATGTGCCCCAGATGCAGAATTTTTGTCCCTAAAGGTGCCTGTGGATCCCTGCAGACTTTGAAGATTATGCACGTTTTGAAGGCGGCTTTGACCTGACTGTTCTTTAAAGGTAGAATGTAAAGAGCTTGAAGAGCTTCAATGTCTTCTGCCGTGTGACAGCAGGTGGGGATGGACGGATGCTCAGTGGTACCAGCACTCGTAACCTCGTGGCTTCAGAAGAGCTCTGACAACTCAGAGCAGCTGAACCACCGTGTTTCCTCTTTCACCGCAAGCTTTTGGTGTGCCAGCTTGGTTTTGAATGTGGCGTTCAGCTGAAGTATTCATTAAGATGGGGAATTATTTGCATATTATTAGCATTATTACATGGAAATAAAGCGGCTGCTGGTTCTTCCCTCCCTCCATGTATCTTTCATCACCCGCCTTTCTAACTGCTCTGAATCCTGTTTGTTGTGTGACAAACTGGGCTGATAAATCTCGTTACTCACTTGAATGGCTGGGAGACTCATCACACATTACCGAATTTTGTGAATTATGTAATAAATGCGTAATTAAAATTAAACCCAGAGCCTCTCGTGGAACCTTATAAAATCCTGTTCGTGATGAATTATAGAGAAATGTACATGGGTATTAAAATTTAAGCCTAATTATTTGGATTTATTTTTAATCAATGTTTAATACGCTACCTATAAGTTCCTGGGTCCCCACAGCAAATCTGCTGTGGCGGCTTTTGCTGTGTGTGTGCGGACTAAGATGTTTGTTTTCATTGCGCTTCCTATTTTAATATTTGATTACAGAAAGGAAAACTCCCCCAAGCATGATGCGCTCAAAAATTCCTTCAGCCAAGGGAGGTGGCTGCTTGGGGTCTCTTTTGCCTGAGTCTTTTCTCACTTGATCACCTTTGAATATTGTGGTTTATTGAGGAGAATTGTGATCGTAGGAAATAATTTCTTCTAATGGAGCGCGGCTTGATTGTTCACTCATCAAATTGTCGTTAAAAACATTCTGAGAATCTTTTCCGCGATGTATTTCTGCAGTCCTGATCCTTGTTTAAAGGCAGCTGCCCAAACAGACGTCAGCTTTAAACCTGAGACGTGCTAAAAACTTATTTTCGCTCTGCTAAAACGGGCTTTAGAGATGTTTTCCAATGCCTTGGAATGAGGAGCGATGTTTTTAAGGCAAACAGCCTTTAATTTTGAAGGTTTGTCTCTTAAGCACGAATTGAAAAGAAGGGATTTTATTCCCCTAAATCCCCGATTCTAGAGAAAGCAGCTTGAGATCTCAGTAAGAGAATTAACACACGGGTTAAACTCCCAATCAAAAGCGGTGCTTGGGAAATGCCTTTTCAGATGCCGTTAAGGAAATAATAGGATTAGTTCTTGTCGCGTCAGGGTGGATTCCTCAAAGCATCGGCCGCGCGCTGACGCGCGTACGGTCCATGTTGCCGGCCTGGGTGTGAAATTGGGGACAATGACAATGAAGATGACTTGTCTTGGAGGCGCTGTGTTGGGATGGTTAAGCTGGTCCTTCCACGCGTGCACACACGACAGGTAATTCAGGGTGACAAATAAGCCACTAATAATCCGCTGCTCCCCCTTGCCCCCCGCCCCCCTGATGATGATGTTTGTGACCAAGATGATCTGAATTGCAACCGTGTGACCGGGGAAATGCCTTTATCGGAAATCAGGGACACCCCATGACAAACGGGTTTTCTGCTAATGGA
>NW_010419258.1:0-17083 GCF_000710305.1 Buceros rhinoceros silvestris
CCCACAACAAGGGGGTGCCCGTGAAAGAGCCTATAACAGTATCCACTTTATATCTGCAATAATGATCGCTCTGGGGACAGGTATACATCCAAAACTATTAAATCGGGGAAGTTACAGCAGCATTATTAAGACAAAACACATGTAGCTGAGATTTGGACATTGCTTTTTTTTTTTTCCTCCCTAGTTCATCTATTTTGTGGGTGTATGTTTAACTTCAGATGTCTTAAACTTTTGAAGACTATATGTATTTTAAATATTTTTCAGTGCTTTCTTTCCTTTTTATGTGATTTCACATTTGTCTCTAATGTTAACCATGGTCAAAAACTATTTCTTACAACTAGGGGTAAATTGTAATTGTCAGTAATTCTTTAGCAGAAAAATATCAACACTGAAAAGGCAACAATTGTAGAGTTAGTAATTTGTAAGATTGTTGTCAATTATGTGTGAGGTAATGTAAAAATAACAGTGGTCTGAGACATTAAAATGAAAATAGAGTATTAGATAGCCAAATTCATTCCTCCAGTGAAGAGAAAATATTTTGGTACCTGCTTGGTGTAACACTTTTCCTTTAAAGAAACTTTCTCATAATAAATAACTTCCACTCTTAAAAACTCTATCTGATGCTGGAGATTTGGGTGAAGCAAACGTTCATCTGACAGCAACAAAAGGCACGAGTCAGATCTCTCCCTTTAATAATTCAAAGCTGTTCTCCTTTCTTTAGAGGCAGCTCCACTTGTTCTTTTTTTGTATCTATCTCACAGTGACCTGAAGGCTGTTCCCCTAAATATTGCAGCTTTCTATGGAAGGTTATCTAACTCTTTTACAGCTGCTTCTGTGAAGTACTCAGAAACAACCATTGCTATGTGTAGAATGAACTACTATGTGTTTCCTATGCAGATTATTTTTTTAAGATTAATCCAGAATGGTAGGGATTGAGATTACTACATGTGGATTAGATGTATTCTATTTTTTGATTGTAGCCTGCATCAATTCCTTCAGTAGATTCAGACAGTACTACTCTTAGGAAGCTCTGTCCCAGTGTAGGGGAGAATAATGAGTACATATGGGAGCATGAACTCATTGCCCATAATGTAGGATTTGTCTGGTTCTGGAATGAAAATAAAAAATGTGAAACTGCATATCTATCTTTTTTGTTCAGATCTATCAAGCTCCCCAAAAATCTAACAACGTTATATTTAATGGGAAATAATATGGACAGATCGTTGATGATAGTAATTAATAATGTCATAAGCTCACAGCTGCACTCCACTAGAATATGACAAGCAACTGATATTTTATGAATAGAATTCACCATATCTGTGACAAATTTTAAAGTTTGGCTCATCGCCAGACGTTGGTGTTTGACACTGCCTTTGTGGAGTTATAATGTGACTATAACACAATTCTGATATTGGTAAATCAGTCTAAGCATCAGAATATTAATCTACTAATTCTGAATGCAGTAAGTTTTCCTTTTTTCTTTTTATCTTTTGTGGTTTTTGTTTATTAGCTTTTTTGTAATACTAATACTAGGTACAAAGAATTCCTTTTAGGCTTAAAGCAAGTTACATACAGCTCTAACAAATCAAAGTCATCCCAGCTGTAGTTCTATCCATCTTGATTTGGAAGTCATCATCATCAACACCATGGTTGGCTTTGCGGACGAAGATTTGGGAAGGGCTTTACCCACGCTTGCTGCAAGCGCGCTGATGGCTGAAAAGGCCAATGCGGGATAGGCAAGACCGGTTGCAAAGAGCACACCGGAAGGTCTCCTTGGGTGGTACAGTCGAGGCACGGTTCTTTCTGCGCTGTCTTTTCTCCTCGAGACTGATTCTAGCTGTGCTCTCAAGGGAGGCAGCAGCGTTATGTATGGTGTGTCTCCAAATCTCCCGATTGGAGGCCAGGGTGGGCCACTGATGGTGGTCAATATGGCCAAGGCTGAGGTATTGTTTCAGGGAGTCCTTATATCTCCTCTTTGGAGCTCTTCTCTTGCGGCAGCCGGTGGCGAGTTCACCATAGAACACAATCTTAGGGAGGGGGTGATCTGCCATCCTGGAGACGTGCCCTGCCCAGCACAGCTGCAAAGTCGTAAGACATTTAAAAATACATGACAATGTGAAATGTAGTTTCTCCTTGTTTTTTTCCTACTCAAGATTGGTATTTGATGTTAAAAAAAAAAATTAAACAATTAAGCCTGAAAATGCTCAGGAGGACTGAAAAATCTTAACTTCGAAGTCTGTACCACAGTAGAGATGTGGAAATTTCCTTTTAAAAGTTCTAAAAAGTGGTATATACCTGAGAAATAAACCCTATGCATTCACTTACGGGATGTGGAAATATGGGCTTAAGAATCTGGAGTCAAATGTGTATGTCAGCTGCTCTCACATGAGATTTTTTTTCATGTTTGAGCTCCTCTTACAATCTGGGGTTAGGGAAAGGTACCAAATTAATTAAGCACGGCATAATACACCCCTTATAGACAGGACAGAGGTTGAGTGCTTCCATAGTGGTGATTCCTAGTATGAAAATTACTCATAATAAACCTTGAGCTAAGTAAACCTGATAAACAACGTGGAAGAGTAATTTCTTCCCACTAGGAAATTACTGACAACTCCTACCTGATCTGTGAGCATCAAGAGGTAAAAATGGAATCTGTAGATACTCTGAAATTTCTTTTCATACTATAACTTTTATTTTAATTTTTCCTACAAGTTTGTCTTCTGGAATAAAAGTAGCTATGCCAGGATATCACTTCATATAGTAGTTGCTGGGAAGAGGTGAGACCCATATTTGTGCTTCACTTTGAGATCTTTTCAAGGTCCTTTGAAGTTTTAGAATTCAAATTCTAGAGACCATCCTCTGCAAAAGAATAAAACTTCAAAATCTACCACCAGATCATTGACAACAGTAGACTAATTAGAGATGCAAACATTAAAACCAGCTTTTATTAGGCCATACTAGCTGTTAGCATTGAGAAGTCACGAAGTGAAACAGTCTCTGATGAAAATTTTTTCTCTGATGCAATTCTGCTATGTTTTAAAAATAAATCTGAAGGACCTTAGGAAGAGTCAGGTTAGACTGGTAAATGAACAGGCTTCATTTTTTTGCAGTAAGGTTATTGTCAGGTCTTATATAAAATTACCAGAAGTTTTTTGCCCTTAGAATGTGCTTAGGTAGCCTATTCTCTAGACTACAGCTGATTCCAGTTATCACATTCAGTGTCATGCTTTACTAGTTTTCACCAAAGCAATTTTCACATTACATATTTAATTTACTTTGAAGCCTGAGTGGGCTAATACAGTATTTGGTATTAATTGTTAGAGGCTCCATCTCCCATTGATCTTATGAATTAATAATTTCAGGTCTTCTGCTTGCACTTAAATTCACATAGCAAGGTAAGAATGCTTTTTGAACCACAAATAACTATCGTTGTTTTCATTTTTGACAGGATTGTATTCACGGCTGATGTACCATTGTAGAATTTCCCTAGGAACAATGGCAGGCTTTTTCCCTCATTACTCAAAAAGTCATTTATGACAGGTCGTATTATATAAAACATGCAGTGTCAAATCATCTGTCAAGCAATCTAACAACTGCCACAGCAGGACCATGTGCCAGTTTTCAGGAATACCAATATTTATTGGCTATTCAGAAATCAGAGTTGGTATATATAGAATGAGCAGCAGCATAAAAGATTTCTGTTATTGTCTGTCCAATGATTTTTTCCACTCCATTTTTCTTCCAGAGACTCTGACCCAGTAATAACGAGTGAAGATAATAGTCATCATGGCTGGCAAAGCCGACAACTTACAGCTTTTAAGGAGTTTTCCTTTGGAAGTAAAAGTAAACAGAACATTTCTTATATTTTAATTCCCCCGACAAATATTGTGACAAACAAGACAAGTTTGCCTAAACAGCTGTGCCTGAACAAGCTCCCAGAAACTGTCAGGTCCAGTGCCCCATCTCCTCTGCAGGGAGTTCCCATGGCAACGCCTTTAGCAGGAATAAAAGCAATTACAGCTAGATATTTACTTATTTACCACCCCGCCTGCCCCTTCCCCTCCTCTCTGTGCCAGTTCAGAAAAATTGTTGCTCTCTAATCTTTGGGGCACTGAGAATTGCCATTGGGCTACGCAGCTCCATTTGCTCTGTTTGTTGCATTTGCAAAGCCTGTCCTAGTTCCCCTCTGTCTCTTGGGTGTCTGATTTACGACATCAAACAAGAAAAAAAAAAAAGCAAGCGAGATTTTCAAGAGTGCAAATTGTGGCAGGGGGAAGATGCTAGCCCAGAGCTGTCTTCAGTTCAGGCACTTGAAAAGCACAGCATGTTTAATGTGATTTTTTTAAATTTGTCTGCAATTTTCCAAGGAGTCTGGCTATAATCATTATAGATAAGACATCACACATGAAATGTAGCAGCTAGAAACATGTCTGCAGAATATTGGCAGATACTCAGACTTGTTGTCAGTGATTTCTGCTCTGATGAGATTGATGGTTGCTCTGGCCACATTTGGCAATTGATAAAGGCCTGTAACTCCAGCAATTATTTGTGAGAAAATAACATAGAACTAGGTGAATTTATCAGAGAATTTTTCAAAAATATCATCATACTGTCACTCGAAGTAACTACCTTTTCTTTTTCCAGCAGTTCTGCTGGAAAGAAAAATGCAGTGACTGGCATATGACACTCCTGTGCAGGCTGTAGTTTCAGTGAGAGCATAAACGTAAGGTGTTATTGCATAAATTGCAGAAGATTGTGCACAATGGGTCTGTTGCCAGCTGTGGTCAAGTCAGTGAGCATCCTTTCCAACCACTCTGGGCTTTGAGTCAGGACCTGGAAGAATACATGCAGAATTCAGATGTAATGGAGAGGACCGGAACAGCAGTGCTGGCTATGCCCATGCTGTAAGAAGAAAAAAACCAGTATTTTGTCTTTTTTGAAGTGAGTTTATCGCTGTAGTGGCTTTGGGATTCCTGCTTTGCCGCTGGGCCTGGGTTTTCTTCAAAGTAGCATTTGAAGAATGGAGAACAGATAGCCAAGACTTAAATGCGGGTATGCTTAAGACACAATTTCTCTTTAAGAGAGCTGGAGTGTGCTCTTAGGATCCTGCAGTGCAGTCTGGGACAGCAGCAGGGGCCACATGTCATTGAAGGAAGATAAAATCCACTATATTCTAAGGCTGAGGATGCTTCAGGTTTACATTTCTGAGACATCAATGGCTTGGCAGCACAGGCTTTGCAAGAAGTAGGCGATAACTCCTACGTGAATGCAGGAGATTCATAGTTTCATTATTAACATGATATAAAAAGGGAAAAACAGAATTATCAGTACCATACTGCTCTGTTTCTCAGTGGCAATGTTTCACATAGCTCATCACTCCTGTGCTGCTCAGATATAGCTGTCTCATCTCACCCAGCTCATGTGTAACACAGAGCTGTCAACAACTAGGTTTTCTGACCTCAGCCTCAAATTGCAGAGGTGAATTCAATCGTATTTAACGTGCTGACCCACAGAGCAATTTAAGATGAAAGGACCTTGGAAAGGTAACTGAAGAATTTTGTAATACCCAATAGAAATTACCAAAATCTATGTAAAGAGGATGGCAGTATCTGCAAGAGAGATGGTATTAATAGGTTTTGTAGGAAGTTTAATAATTTCAACCTAAAAGTATCCTTGAGCTGGGACTGCAGTAACTGTATGAAAACAATCAATTTGTTGGTTTTGTTGCTTTGAAATCTCTTCCTGAAACTTTGGTAAATTCTGGGATTGTTTTTGTCCCCCAAAGAACTTCTACCTTCACTTGTTACCTCAGTGAATAACATGCATCTCCTCTTTACCACTCACCTGTAGAGACAGTGAGAACCTGGCTTGGAAGCAAGCCCACATCAAATATCAGATTCCAGAGCCCTGGCCTGAATCCTGGAACTTTGTGAGCAGAAATTTTCTGCCACTATTACGAGTAGTGAGACAATTTCTTCTGTAAAATGAATGAAAGTGACTGATTTAACTTGGTTTCAGAAATTCTAAAGTAAGTAGGAAATGGAGTAGAGATTTTTCTTGTAACAGAACTTTCAATAAAGCAAATATGTGTATCTGGTGCACACCACATCTTGGCCGTGTATACTCTCGCTACATAATTAGACTACCAATCTTCTTAAATTCAGAATGTCCCTTTCTTCAAGGATTTGAAAAAACAGCTCTGTTGCAAAGTACAAGGTTTGGCCTTGTTTAGAAAAATCCACGCCTCTCTCCCTGCCCAAATTCTGGTCCTCCACTGACTCAACCTTTTGTCTGTTTGCTGTTTCGCCTGAAGACAGTGCTTGGAACAATGGGGTACATGGAGCCTTTCCCCTTTCCCTGACAAATGATTCAGATCAAAGAACTGCTGTGGTAAGAAGATTAAAAAAGATCATTGTGATAAAAAGATATTAGCAGTGTAATAAGGATCTTATGTACCCTAGACAGCCTCTAATAATGCTGCATATCTTTAGGATAGGAATTTCTCACCATCCTCTATGTATTGTGAAGCACTGGAACAGGCTGCTCATGGAAGGGCTTGAGTCACCATCCCTGGAGATATTTAAAAGACATATAAGTGTGGTGCTGAGGGACATGGGTTACTGGTGACCTGGAGGTGCCGGGTTAATGGTTGGACTTGATGATCTTAAAGGTCTCTTCCAACTAAAATGGTTCTGCGATGCTGGGATAAAAGGAGCATTTTACTAAGAGGTCAAGAAAAATATTGGGTAAACTGGTGCTGTTTTACTATTTATGAGAAACAACAAAAGTTTCATACTACTCTTACAGTATGTAATACAGAATTTTCTTTTCTAAAAGATAAATTAAATGAACATTGATCTTTATTCTCTTTATTGATCCCAGGACAAATTAATAAAGGAGATTTTTTCCTTCTTTTCTTCCCCTAACTTTATGGCTGGTATATCCTCTACTTGTAGATGTAAAATGCTTTGGGGTTTTTTCAGCTGGAAACAACTAGATATTTTAAGCAGTTGAATCTTGTACATTGCTATTTTTGTTCTTCCTCTTTGGCATTTCTAAAGGTTTTATCTTTATTACGTACCTCTGGGCTTGCTCCAAACCCTATAGTTACCAACTGAAAGATTGTCTGTCACATATATTCTTTTTCATGCAGTAAATTTATGCTTCAGGCAGGGAAAATCATGTGGCTGACACAAAGATCAGCAGATTCTGGAGTACCTTTAAACCAAAAATCAAACCTTAATAATATGTGTCTGTTTTCTAAATAGTGCTGTACATACCAGGTCAGAAATTTATATCACAGTGAGACCATTAAAAACCTGATGTACTACAATAAGATAATAAGGTCACTTTATTGTTGTGTCTAATTCTTCCATTCCACTTGTAATTTTTTTAATTAGTTTAATCCTCTTCCTGGCATTGGTTTTGGGGTTGGAGGAGTGAGGGGACCTGTGTCTTTTTTCAGCTGGCATTCTGCCTTTCTTTCCCCGATACACCTAGAATATACCAAGTGCTTTCTAATGGCCTCTAGTCAAAGGGTGTCAGTGTGCTGAGAAAACATTGGTACTTTACAATCTTGCTATTTTTCCATAGCTTGCGAGTGAACATTGCTCTTCAGTGTCAGGGAAGCATATTTGCTCTTAGGGGCCTGATTCATAAAAGCGCTTTAATTCAGATACATAGCTTTCCCACACTCGCACAGTGTTGAACAGATTTTTTTCAAGCTCTCAAGATGTTAGAGATCATGTACTTTTTGTATAGGTACTACCCTGATAGTGTGATAGTACTATAATTCTCTTTTTTAGACAAAAATGCTACAAAATTGCAAGTTAGTGTGCCTAAAATGAAAACTCTTTAGAGCCAGGGATAGTTTACTTTACTTCCCATCTAATGTCTAATACAATTGTGTCTCATGTTACTAGAGATGGCAATAGCTTTTATGTTAGAAGTAACTAATTATAAAGTAGACTTAAAAGTTTATTGCAAATCTACAGTGGTACATCAAGGGATAAAAAGAAAGAAATTGAGTCAAGCGGGTTTTATTCTCATGTCTATCATGAATTATGTTTCTTTTATTTCTTTTCTCGTCATTTTACAGTACAAAAAATAAATACACAAGAAGCTTTTTTAAGATCTCCAAGTCTCTTCTCATGAAGGAACTGGGGAAAAGTCCTGAAGTGATATCATGAGCTATAATTAAGCATTTGCTTGCTAGTTTGAAGACTGAAAATGGTGGCTTTCAGAGAAAAAAGGAAGACAGAGCATACGCAATGTGACCCTTGTTCTCTTAGTTGATAAGCAAAGTAAATTTCTAAACCTGGTGGCTGAAATGGCGTTAGTTTCCTAGGGTCATCTCTGCACAAAGGAGTCTTCCCCTGTTACAGATCTACATCTCAGCATGACTGCCTTATTCTCTAGTAGTGCAGTAGTTTGGAGACCGGGACTTCTCAGAAAGGGATATCTTACAAAAGATGATAAAAAGACCTGTTGAACAGATATCTCTGGGACTGGCATAAGTCTACCACATGCAAAGCCAAAGAAGAAAAATCTGTGCAGAAAAAATATCCCATGTTACAAAAAACATTTAAAAGTAAACATCGGTAAAGGTAGGTCCTAGGGTACTGACAGTGCATGGGTAAACAAAGGAGCAATATCTACCAGAAAGCTGAAGAGATAGGAGTAATATTCTCTCTGAGATCTATTTAACAGAATGGTTTTTATTAGAGAGAGATGGGAAAAAGTAGTATAGAAATTACAAACCCTTTCAACAGCACTGTGAAAGAATATTTAAGTTATTGTATTAAAATTTTAAGGATGATATTTTTCTGTTGCATGCAGGAACAATTCCTTTGACACTGAAGATAATTAAGGATGTAAGCTAACAGCAGAAGGTGCCTCTGGAAGAATCTTAGATTTTGGTAGTGAAACGAAAATTAAATGAATATTAGACTCACAAGAAACTGGATTATGTCAAATGATGAAGATTCATTGTCTCCAATACCAATTAATCACTTTTTATGGCAAATTTACGAAAGAAACTAAATCAATTGCTTTCATAATGTAGTACTATTTTTCATTAACAATAAACAGCTCAGATTACTGGAGGATTTGTGCAGTAACGGGAGCAATAATTTGTAACGAATGAAAGTCATGTACATTACTGCCAGGTTTTAGCTATAGAATTTAGCTTAGGTAAATTTTTAATGTTATTAGACTGTTAGAAAAGGTCATGTGTGAACCAGTTACAGATTTCAAACATGTCATGTAGTACTGAAAAGAAGGAAAATCCTGAACTATAAGAAAATAATCTGTGCAACACTGCACATATCTTTGATTAATTAGGATATTTAGCAATGTTTGATTTAAAAGAGGGTTTAAAAATCTGTTGCTTTCTGATAACCAATACTGGAGACGGTATGGAGGGAAGAATTCAGAATAAGGGGGTCCCATTTCTAATTATGTCACTGATGGTTTTTAATAAATCTCTTGTCTGAATTCCTTCCTTTCTTGGACATTGATATACCACTATGTATATAACGATGCAGGAATGTTAAAAGCATGCAAAAGCAATAGCACTATCAATTGCTGCAAATAGCTGAGTCTGAGAAAAGATGCCCATCAGCTGAGCACCATCCAGATACACTGAGCTCTCTCAGTTTGTGGAGAGGACGGGACTTAAATACAGTTGAACCATAAAGGTTGTCTGCATTTATTCAGCTGTAATTTTAAATCACAGCTATGATAAAACTTTTTGTGTGGGGGCTTGTTTCAGAAATCAAAGACATGTGACTGATGTTAGTTATGTGTATATGTGTATACACACATACAAACACATGCACACACCCACACATGTGGCTATGTGCATGTGTGTGCATATTGAAGTAGTAGTGAACTCCACCGAAAGGATTGCTACTGCGTGGTTCTGTAGACCAACTATCATTAGCACATCACCTTTGCAGTTTGTCCTCACCACTTTTTTCCATGTCTTATTTTACTGTTTGCAACAATTATTAACTCTTGCTCACCTTTACTCGTCATTATTCTCCTTTGCTGACTACTTATTTCAGCTTTAGAAAGGCAGTTTCTTAAGAGACATTAGCTGATCTTCCCATCATTAAAGTGGTAATATTGGCAGTAATCAGTATTTCTAAGAGCTTCTCTTCTGTACAAGAGGCTGACCTCCATATATATACATGTATCTATCTATCTATAAAATTTGCTTCTATTGGCCCAGAATATTCAGGTTAATACTCCGTTATGAAAGATATTTAGCTGCCTCTTTTTCATGTAGTCAAGACATGTATCTCACACCCATAGGAAGCAAAAGGTCTCTGTGCAGTTGCAAAGCCACTCTTAACAGAAGATTACATTTAATTCCCCTGTAGTAGATTACACAGACTCTCTGTCTACCAGGGAATGTAACGCATGTCTCAATTTTCTCCTTCAGCCAGTTTGCATACTACCAGTCAGACAGTTTGTGCTAATTCAGTTACTTTGTTTACAAACACTTGAATAAAAATATTCACAAACAGTTGAATAAAATATTCGAGATTTTGAAGACTGAATCTACAGTTAAAAGGAAGAATTTTCTTTCACATTTTGATTAAAATGCATATAGTCCAAGAGAGCTCCTCAACAAATAAACTCTGTGTTGTTTCAAATGTTCATGTGATCTCCAGGTGTCATTTCAAGGAAGAGTATGTTGAAATAATCCAGGCTGGAGTGTCACAGACTGGACTAAATTCATTAAAGCACGTAAGTAGGGAATAAAGTATCCACAGCTTTTTGGGTAAACACAAACGAAGCTTGTTGCCTTGAGCCAGCCCTCTATATGTTTGGGGAATGCAAGATTCAAAACGGGGAAGTAAGGTTTCTTCTCAGCTGGAAAAGCAACACTCCAAAAATAAAGTTCTTACCAGCTTTAATGCCAGAGTTGCAAAAATCTAAGATAGCTAATGGCTTGTCCCGGGTTCAGTTAGGATAGGGTTTATTTTCACCAGAACCTGGGAGGGTCCACAGCCAGGATAGCCAAACTGAAACAGTCAATGGGATATTCAATACCATACTGACCTCATGCCCACTATATAAGAGGAGGGAGATGACCGTGGGAAGGATACACAACTCAAGTGGGCATTTCTGGCAGCGGCAACAGTGACAGCAGCGGCACCATGGGTGGATTCTGGATGGAGAGCAGTTGCATTGTATATCACTCGTTTTATATATCTTTTTCATTAGTATTATTCTTATTACTGTTGTTTCTTCTCTCTTCGTGTTGTTCTATTAAACTCTCCTTATCTCAAGCCGTGGGGTTTGACCTTTTTCTCCTGATTCTCCTCTCCTTCTCACTGGGCAGTGAGGTTGAGGGAGGTGGAGAGTGAGTGAATGGCCATGTGGTATTAGTTGCTGGCTGGGCCTAAACCATGGCTTGGCTTCAAAACCTTCTACAGAATGATGAAGCTGAACAAATTTAGTGTAGCTTTGGTCATTAATGTAAAGGAATCTTTCAGATGCTTTTGTAGTTTGTAACATTTAGTCCCAATCATTACACAAAAATTGCATGCCTAAGTTTGGGTGCCCGTCTCTCTTGTTTAATTGCTCAGTTTGTTGGCAAACTATCAGTGAACTGAAAAAAATGTGAACAACCTTGCCTGCATAGCACAAGAAATTTGGATGCTAATGCAAGTTAAGATAGATAAAATATGTAAGATAGATAAATTAAAATAAGAATTAGAAAAAAGAGCTAGTTTCCTAATTTGAATTGAAGAAATGATCTAGTCAGAAGGTGATGAGAATAACAGAAGTTTCCCAAAAGACGGTTACTGTTTCATGAAAAACCAGCCAGTACGATCCCATGCAGTTCTACATATTCCAGCTCAGTCTGGCACGGTTTGTTCAGCTCCTCTTTGTTACTGAAAGGGAGCAGACAGTTTTGCAGATTAAAACCTCCAGTTTACCAGGACCAATCAGCTAATTTGTGTTGAAAGTGTTGCAAGAGACTGAATTTAGTACCCACTACTCAGGCAAGCAGAGTAGATATGGTCAAAGAGGCATTTTTATCTCTCTAGGCATATAATTACTAGTGTTAGTCCATAATTTTATCCTGAGAGATCTTGATTATCTTTCATAAGGAGCTTCCCTGCTATTGATAGCTGATACCTCCAAAAAAATGCTCTGCTTCTTATAGATGGGATACTGAGGCTTCCAGAGGGTGGAAACTCCTGCAGCTGACATGGGATGACCCATTTCTACCACAATGCTGTTATACTACTTTACTTACTACTTGTAGCTTCTACTTTCCTAACAGTAAGAGAAGTAAATAAGTCAAAGAAAGCTCTGTCACGAATAAGACAATATAGCAATAAAAGACTCCAGCTAACTTTGTCAGTCATTTTACTCATGAACACAAATCTTCAAAGTCAAGCACAATTGAAACGAAACACTGCTATGTGGATATGTTCCCTCTGAGCATCAGTGGAACTGCCATCTGCTTCCTTCACTGAAAACTCATCCTCTGAAAATAATCTTGTGCATGAATGGAAGCCAAAGCACTCACAGATTTTCTTCGTTCTGCATATGAGGTGATTACAGAGTGGAGCACTGATTTTACATTTCTTTTCTCTTGCAGTGTTCTTGACAGAAAACCAACTTTAACTTTGGTATGCCATGAAAGGCTGTTAAAAGCTCATCTGGAGGCTTGAACTAAAGTCAATGAAGTTTATAGAATTTAAGAAAGGGAGATAAAATACAGTGCCTTTGAGTGGGTACATAACATCAGAAAAAATCAGGTACGGTATGGATGACACAAAAATGTAGTAGTCAAAACCACAATGTGAAACACTTTGTATTTATATTATGAGATGTTTTATCTCAGTCGTGAGAATTTTCAAACAAGTGGACTTCTTTCTTCAATTTGTTTACCACAATGGGCTGTGGAAAAAAACAGAATGAACAAAGTCAATAACACTCAAACATGTTTTGAACTTTCTTCCGATTGTTGGAGAAAACATTGTTTAGTGTTGACAATTGCAAGGTGCGACCTAATGGGTTCATCTTCTCACAGGGATGCCTCCCTGTCCCTCCTGTGGCTGCAGCAGGGAATGGTAGATGCTTTGGCAGCAGCATAGAAGGCTTTTGAAACAGATTGTTCATATGCAGAACCTCCTATCAGCCATCCTTGATGCACTCTGCAGGCACGTTGGCTCAGGCACATCTTGCATAGCTATTTTCTTGCTATGCACTCAGGAAGGAAGAGTTGAATTCCAGCCTCAGAAAGCTATCAACTCTAGAATTCTTGTTATGAAAATACTTCAACTAGAAGGAAGATTTCTCAAAAATTCTGTAATTCCTGTTGTAATTAAATTTGAGGAAAAGCATGTTTCAAAGAGACTTATTTTTCATTTCTGTCAGCTGCCATACAAATGAATGGAGTGATACAATACCATGTAATTTAGGCATCAGCTCCAGAAAAACATGGAGATTCTATTCTAAGTCTGGAGTAAAGTTAAACTAGGTTATCCTGCCAAGTCATTTTTGGTTCTAGCTTCATCCTGATACCAGATAATATTCTGTTACTCATCGCCTGGGATTTTAACTATTGGAATGTCCATTAAATCACATTGTCTGTATTTTTTTAGCTCCCTTCACTCTGCACACATATGCTTATGTGTATGTGCCAATGAAGATCATTCAATTATGTAAACTACTGATTCTGTGCAACCATTGTTTTCCCCACTTCATGTATAAAAGCACAAACATAATAACAAGCAATTTGGAGCTTGTAATTTATTTGTTTTCATTCGTTTATGGGTTCATATAAGATTTTATAAACTGAATTGCTTATTCTGTGTCAATTTCTGTAATGTGGCAAATTTTCCACTCCGTCTTTACTTAGCTCAAACAAGTGGGGTTTGTAAAGTCTTTCTATCTGTCCATCAACCCACTTGAAACATTGCTTCAGAATAATTAAAATTTAAAATCCTATGTCTTGTAGTTTTCATGTCTCTTTCACTCATTTTTCAAACAGCTCTCCTTGCCTAGCACACTATCACGTAACAATGTCCTTGAAACTCTAAAGCAACCTTTTAGGTGGATCTAGGGGAACATTCCAAAACATATGCTGTGAATATATTTGGGTTTTTTGACTCTGCTATTTTCCATGAATTTTCTAACAGATAAACTTAGATGAAATAACGTTTGTCAAAAAACCAAGTTGTTAGAGAGCACTACAAAGCCAGTAAGCCAATTTCAAAATTGTAATTTTAAGGATTTGAATCAGAAATCTGATGCTATCAATTAGCAGTCAAAGGAATTGAAATGTGTCACATCGAAGCAACTCCCATTTCACATAAAAAGATGTATGTGGAAAAAGTACATGTAATAAATTATTTTTATGATTATTTGATTAATAACAGTATATATGAGAGAAATATACTGAATAAAGCACGTAACAGAAATTTCCCTTTAGCACTTATTTAAACAAATGTGCTGGCAGTCATCGGGTCACTTCCTACCATCTGCTTTGTGAAATTTGTTGCTAAGGCTCCACTACAGTCAAAAGCAGACAGGTGACTTATGGCAAGAAGTTACAGGTGCTAGGATCAGTACCTTTTTTTGGTCATCCCTGTTCAGAGTACAAAACTAAGACATTTCCCTTTGTCAAAAGATGACTGAAATGATAGAATAGAATAGAATAGAATAGAATAGAATAGAATAGAATAGAATAGAATAGAATAGAATAGAATAGAAATGGAATGGAATAGGACCATTTCAGAGGACCGTTTCAGTTGGAAGGGATCTACAAATAAATAACATCTAGTCCAACTGCCTGACTGAATCAGGACTGACCAAAACTTAAAGCATGTTATTACGGGCATTTTCCAAATGCTTCTTAAACACTGACAGGTTTGGGCATTGACCGCCTCTCTAGGAAGCTTGCTCCAGCGTTTTACCAGCATCGCAGTTAAGAAATGCTTCCTAATGTCAAGCGTAATCCTCCCCTGGTGCTGCTTTGATCCATTCCCATGTGTCCTATTGCTGAATTCCAGGAAGAGATCAGCATGAAGAGAAGATGCAGACAGAGAAAGAAAAAAATGTGGATCTGAGGTCACAGAGGAAGAAAACAGGGAATAACCTTCACCTTGGCAAAACTATGTGACAAATTGCAGATAATCAAGACTGCCTATGCGCACATCTTGGAGCTCACAGACAATGGTGCCAGTGTTGTGCAGGGTCGCCATTCCCCATTCCACACTGCCCCAAGCTCAGGGACACTTGGTCATGCTGTTGTACCAGACCAAACCTGGTTTATGTCTTTGTGTTGTAATGGGTCTTGGTACACATAAAATAATTTGAAATAAATAAATTTTTATAGTTTTCCAGATAAGCATTACTTGAGTATGTAGAGTTGCCTTTCACAGTATCAGTACATCTGCTTATTAACAAAAAATGGATTTTTGTTTAAGAACTGCTGCTTCCTGCCTCATAAAACTACGAAAATACTTTTAAAAGAGCAGTAGGGACTCAGGTTTTTTTACAGGCAACTGTTGCTACTTTTTATTTCTTCAATACCAAGGTAAGAATAGGAAAGATTTTTCCACTGCTATGGTAAAGTACCTTCCATATTTTACAAAGTTGCTCGAGTTTAAACATACAATAAATAATTTTTCTGTACTGATTTTTTGAATTGGGCTATTCATGGCTAGCACATCTCTCAGATTCAAAATTCACAGCTGACTTCTGCTTTAATTTTCCTCTTGCTTCTCTGATCAAAAGTATCATGACAAAAGGAGGTTGGTGAAAATACTTAGGGGCAGCTTTAAATATGAGTTTTCACTGTTAAATGAATGTTATTTAACAGTTTTTACTTAATTTTCTGGCTGTAAAGCAGTCAAGCTAATATCCTGAGCACAATTTGTAAGTGATGATTTGTGTAATTAAAAAGAAATATAGAAATAATATTTGTTCTTCCACCTATAATGAATTTTGTCCTCTCATTTAAAATCCATCTGTTTTCTTCCACTAGTCCCACAGTGTATTTTGCCTTCGTATGCCTACATATTTTAATTATTTGCCTCATTGATCACTAAAAAGAGAGGAAAGCTTGAGTTAAAAAGAGGAAGTACAAACCTGAAAGTCCAGTATGACAGAGTTCAACGCTTAAGATCAAATAATTTCAAGTAATGTACATCCAGTCTGGTGCCAATATACAGGAAAGTATAATAGAAAGCATAATAAACCATTTATATCTATAGATTTCTGAATGAACATTCTTATCTTGCTAGTGATTCTAGCAGTATTTTTGCATGGGAGGAATTGTTCTCCACTACTCCTTCAGAGGATATTTGCACTCAGCCACGCACGGAGTTTTGCATTGCTGTTTAGGACAGCCGTCTGGCGGAGCACCCTCAGTTACCAGAAGGGCAAAATGGTCTGGTTTCGAGATAAGGCACCGTGATAATATTCTTTCACCTGTTTAGTGACAAAGTGTGAAAAATAATCTTTAATATTTTTAAAATTCTAATTCATTAAATGTCACTGGGGTTTATGCTGAGAAAACATTTTAGGAAGGATGTATTGGAAGCATGGAGCTAAAGGTGACAAAATGCCATCCTAATGACCTCCCATCCTAATAACCTCCTAGGTTAATCTCTGACAGTTACTGTATGACATCTATCATCAGCATTAAAGACCTATAGTCACTAGCTGCTAATATATTTAGCTCTTCTCTTGCATCGCATATAAGCGGAGGTGTTAACAAAGTCACTGGTGTTAACAAAGAGAGATGAAGTATACTTCGTTTACAAAATATCTTCAGAGTTATAGTAAAGAACTGTTAAAATTATCTTATTCTCCTGTGATTTTTTAAAAAAATGAATACTAGTCCGTAATAGGTGTCTGCAAATGATTAGTTTGGTTTGATATGTCAGCGACAGCCTGGCTGGAAATACACTCCATCATACACAAATAAATATGACTAGCTTTTTTTTCAACTGTGTTTGCCATTATTCCTTTTTAATTCTGTTCCTTCCAAATTAATGTTGCCTTGAGTTCATGCTATTTCCTTGCCTAAAATAAATAAATAAAT
>NW_010419259.1:0-7836 GCF_000710305.1 Buceros rhinoceros silvestris
GATTAACCCTCGCCTCTCCATCCCATACAAAGCCCTTAATACCTCACGGGTTTTCTTTTGTAGTTAATCCATGTCTGCTTATTGTGTTATTAAACTTTGTTTCAGTTTTCCGAAAAGCATTCAGAGGTCTCACAAATTCTTTTCTCCCTTCTTCTATTTCTGTTGAAATAGAGGAAGGGTATTACATCACCGGACCTTGGCTCACCTCGGCCGAACCACTGACAAGCAATTATCCACGTACATGCACTTTATGTGACTGCTGACATCTTCACTATTCTGTCAATTTTGTGAGATTTTTAAAACATATGAACTCAGAAACAGTCATATTGGGTCACCACTGTTTCATCTTCTCTCTTATCTCCATAAATGGCCAGGAAAGAGATTAAAAACAGCCCGTGAACAGGATGAGTTCTCTACTCATAGACAGGCGTTTCCAAAAAGCAATGAAGATTTAAATGTCTGAAGACAGACATTGTGTATTTACTAAAGGTTTCCCAATTCTCAGCAATTTGCTTAATCCCTTCTAGAAGGGATATTTGAGCCCCATAGCAAGCTCTTCCAAGATTTATGTTTCATGTATTTTAAGTGAACATGTAGCTCAATTCGTATGAAACCATTTAAATGGTAATTTTATTTGATATTCTTTAGTTCTTAAATTGTAAAACATAATGAATTTACGTTCTCCTTGTCATTCAAGATTTATAGACTTTGAGATTTTATACTCCTCTCATTTTTCCTTTCTTCGAGCTTATCTATTAAACTAATCTATTTAACTGCAGCTGTGACCATTCTTGTCACCCTTCTTTGTACCTTTTCTAGTTCTACTGTTTCTGCAGAAGCAGTGCTAAATATCCTTGTGTTGCTCTGATTGTGATATTGGACAAAATATTTAACAATCCTGAAAAACCTGCTTTTCTTAACTGTGAGGATAAATAAAAACAAGAAAGGATAAAAAAAACCTGTGCATGGTTCAGTCTCGGTTAAACTCTGTCTTGATTTCCAGTTCTTTAACAGTTCCCTACATCACATCTTTGTTTTAAATAACTCCACAAATAGGACAGTTTCTGGGTCATTACCATGAAAAATATGTTTATCTGGCTGATCTTATTCACCATTCCACCATTTTCCAATATTCCATTGAAAAGGGCAATAAAAACCAGGATGAAATTTAATTCAGAGGAAAGGCTAATACCTCTAGGAAAGAAGTGAGAGAAAGGGGTCCACAATCACTCTATACATCTTTGATAGAAAGGGTTTTGGCCTTATGAGTTGAGTTTTTATCTTGATGTCCCTCTTTTTTTTTTTTATGTCTTTGTTCATCTTTGTTTCCAGAAATACAAATTACATAGGATGCTTTTAAATAATTGCTTTGAGAGTGATTTACAATCTAGCTTAAGGCCTGTCTGTAGAAGCTCTTCATTTGCAGATCATGTTTCCCTATATGGTTAGAATTTTTTTTCAGAGTTTTCTCATCAGGACCACAGTGTGCTCTGATCAAAACCTGTTTTACATGAATCCCTGCAGGAAGGCATTCACCTCTGAGGTTCACCACCTTCTCTGCAATCTGTAACAGATAGCACATGGTAAAAAAAGCTGGTCCACTTAATACTTTTGCATCCAGTGGTGGAAGTAGAGGGCCTTGAAAATAAGATGTTTGTTAAATCTTGGTGAGATCTCTCTGGTTTACGTTAATGACACAGTTCTACAGAAAATTCAAATACAATTACAATAAAAGCATTTTTGTAAGGTTATTCCCGTATGTCTCATATTATGAGGAAACTTCTGCCATTGGCATGTCATTATCAAATTGTTCCTTCTGGAGGCTGCATGTCTTCCTCCAAGCTACCAAATCTTGCATATTGTCGGAGGCAAAAACCTGGACTTACGGTGTGCTGTTCCAGTTCTCATAAAGTGCTGTCTGTTTTAAAGAGCAGGTCTGATTTCAGAAATATATTGTATTCCTCTAGAGGATGAAACGCTTTCTTGTGTAATATTGCCATTTACTACAGTACTATTTAAAAAAAAAAACCAAAAAACAATCAATCACGGGAAATATCCTTACAACTCCTTAGCACTTCCTGGCATTTTTTAAATGGGTAAAGCCAACCATTCAGATACGCTTTTCCTTATTGGAACTACAAAATAAAGCAGATACAGATGGCAGGTGAGCCAAAGACCAGTAATTCCTTTCCAAGTGCATCTTGCAAATCTTCCGAGTGCCATGAAGAGAGCAGGAACAAACGCAGCTCTCTTGCTGAAAGACGGGATGGAGTCTCCTGTTGTTATTCAGAACTACATTTCTCAGAAGCTATTGTCCAGAAGACCACAAAAAAAAAACGTTTTAGAGGCTTTGCTTCTCTCGACTGTATCATGTATTCTTGAGAATCATTAGAGAAACTCTGCAATTGCAAAGTACTTTGGACCTTCTAAAATCTTAGTGACATGCATTATCTGTTCACTGAGCATGGACTATCTTTTCACTGATATGACAAAAAAAAAGTCATTCAGCAGTGGACTATGTATGAGTTCAGTTTGGGTGTCCAGCCAATTTTATAGAGAAAACTTATACTCCATTTTCTTAACGGACTGTAAAAGACTACCATTTAAGTACCATTACCATATGTGAGCACATAGTCCTTGTACTTACTAAAGCAACAAAACTCACAGTTTTATCTTTCACCTTTGTTTTGGCTTGCTTGAGAAGCCACAGTGACTACTAAGTGCACAGTAGCTTATGACTGCTTTTCATCCATGCTTCCAAAAGTTTTTTGTAAGTAATTCATCAAAGTGGTTTCAAGCAGTAATTTGGTGGTAAAATGTTGGTCCCAGCTCATTGCATCATTTGATCCAACTGTATTCTGTAGACAATATCTAGTGTTTGAAGACATGATTCTCAAATGTGTTCCTCAGTTACTTAAAACCAAGGCAATAGCATATGCTTGTTTCTGCTTATGAAAACAGCACTGAATGAAGATAAGTAGGCATACACATATACTCATCTCTCAGATTTAACCATCTAAAGGATTAGTAGAGGTTTGATTAGGTGACTGTAGAACAATTTTAGATTTAACAACTTTGGTATTTCTGAAAAGTGGTAGTTTTCAGGACAATAGTTTGGATGTCATCAACCAGAAAAGAAAGGCATACGGGAATGATGTTACTATTCAGGTAAAGCTTTGGGATTCAGTAGGGTTGTTTTGGGCAGGTGTCTTTTTTTTCCTAAACTGAGCACCTGAGCTCTGTCACTGCAAGGAGGAAAATTCGTATTTCAGAACAGACTCCAATCAAGATTAAAACTCCTTCACATCACCTTCAGATTGTTAACAAAGCTTGTTATAATGATGCATGTCAGAAGGGAAATATCTGAAAGGTTTTCTTGTTTTCTGTTTCTAGGAACAAATGGAAGATTATGAACAATGACAGAATGCTGTAATTCATCTATGTAACCAAATTGTTAGGTAGGTTTTTCCTCAAAAACAGGCCAGCAGATTTTTTTCCCGCAGTTGGAAACTACCAGCAACAACTTTTTTTTTTCTCATTTAATGTACGCATTCTTCAAAAGATGATGTTCACAGAACAAGGAGTTTATTGGCAATAGTAATAGTGCCTTGAACTTATATAGAGAATCTGAAAACTTAATTCCTCACAATAAACTGTAATTTTTGTCTTACTTAGAAAATAGGATCTGTCACCTCTAAACCTGTTGCTGACCTTTTGCTTTGCTGTGATTGGGTAAAATGAAATACTAATATTCTTTTAAAGTTTTAGGGGTTTTGTGCTAGTATTTCACATCCTAGACAAATACACAGAAAAAAATAGAGATGACAAACATCCTTTGCAGGAACTTCCCCTGATAGAAAGCAATGCTGCCACAAAGGGAAAGGGAAACAGCGTCTCAAGCTTCTGCAGAATTTAGTTTAGTTTAGTATTTTAGGTCACCTGGTTTTGCTTAAAAATTACAACAGCAATATCTGTCTTAGAATGAAGAGGCAACACTTACCCCTTTCCTGGCACTAACCTCTAGTATGAAATTGCAAGTCTAACACTGAAAGGGCACTGGTTGAAATTATAAGGGCGGCTGGTTTTCTGGTAGGAACCTCTAAATTTGAGGCTTCAAGTTATTTCATGAGGTTGCTTAATGGGGGTATTAAATGCTGTTATAAACTATCAGAGAGTTACAGAGAGATTTGGAATCTCTTTTGAGAGATTGGAGCACTGAAGTAAACACAGATACTGTGTCAGAGTTACAGGAAAACAACCAAAAAAAGCAGACTACAGGAGTTTGGCTAAGGTTGCTATTGACTACGGGAAGACAGGAGGCCTCCAAAGAAAGTTCATTTCTTGCTTTAAAGCAGTGATGTTTAGAATCTAGCCCATCCAAACAGTTTGGTTTTGAAAATGTATTCACATTGTGTGTGAGAAGGAAGTGCAGGCACTTGAAAAATGGAAGATTGCTATCACAAAAGAAAAAAAAAGAAGATGCCCTGTTCCTTGTTAATCCATAAACGGGTATTCTATAAGGCACAGCCTGACCTCAGCTCTTCTCTTCATTAAGTAGACTGATGTCCTGACTCATCTACATCTATTTCTGGAAAGTGCAACAAAGATTTGACCATAGTAAAAGAAATGTGATGGGGCAGAGGAGAGAAACTGTAGAAAACCAGATGAAAATCAGTGGGAAGTATGACAAAGTGAAAGCTAGATCCTTTGACTGACCACCAAGGGCTCCTTTGGAGTGCTGTTTGAAGATTGGACACAGTTTTGAGTTATTTTCCACTATCTACTGCACTTGGTATTCTATGAAACGTGTGTTTTCTTTCACTTCAGCTCACAATGGAGATTTACAGATGAAAATGGCTTGTTTCTGTTTTAGGAAGGTTGTCCCATGGTTTCAGTTGATACCTCCCTAGTTTCTGTGCTTACAGTGAATTTTTCTAATTTACTGTGAACATAACGTCCGGTTATGTTAATAAATATGTTAGTTAGGGTGCTGGGACTACAGGTGATGACCTCTGAACTTACAGATTTTATTAAGTGATGTGAATACTTTGAATAGCATACTATAACTGTTCAATTTACAGGAGTCTGGCACAACGTAATGATGCGTTGTAGTGTTCCATTTTTCACTCTTATTTCCTTCATGAGAAAACTTACTATTCACTCTGAATGTCAGAGTCACTTGGATGTACACAAATTCCTCTACCAGACAAAAGATGCAACTGTTAGGCTTCCACATATCTCAGCTTTATGTCTCAACCTTTAACTGCAAATAAAAGCATGGTTCAGTTTCCTTTTTTGTTTGTGCCTTAATATATTTGCAAGCATAATGTCTTTTGCAATTTTAGAATGCATATACTCGCTGTAGGAACAAACCTGACCAATTCATTCAACTCGGCTACTGAACAGCTTGCTTGCAGTTGCAACATTTTGGCTGTAGAGTAGTAGTTACTGATGTTACCAAGCCAACATCAAATTGCCTTACAGCTACAGACATTGTAGCTATCCTGATCTGAAAGTCAATTGATCAAATAAAATTAGCTATTTTCATTTTTTCTACATTTTTTCTATTCTACCAATAGATTTTAAAAATTTATATATCCAAGGCCAGAGATACACATTGTGGTTTTGGTGGTTGTATTACTATATTTCAAATATGTTTGGGTTTTAGATTAACTGCTTGGGATTGCCTAGAGCAATGGTTATTTTGTAGTAAGCCAATCTGCTGTTTGAGTCCAACATGCTGCTGGGAAGTGCTTTAAATATTATAGCTGACATTAATGTTTCAACAAATCATCATCGTCACGATAATAAGATTACAACAGCTACAGAAATTTATGGTTTGACTATAAAATATTTTCTTTTTCTTTTTTTTTTTTGCTTTTCCTTTTTTTTTTTTTTGCTTTGAATTAGAAAATGCAGCTTCCAAGCATATCATTTTCCTTCTCCTGAACTGATCTGCCAGTAAGTAGCTTGGCAGTTTTCTGAGGCAAAAAAAAAAATATGCATGCATCTTGGTAGTTAATGAGTCTTGTACCAATGATAACACTTCTCTCTCTGACCAGCAAATGCTGACAGCTGATACTGAAATATCTGTTAAACACCTGTATGTTTCCATACTGGATTTTGACTGGGTTTTTTATCGTTTTCTGATAGCCATTTTGTTTGTTAATTGTATGATTAATATTGTTTGAGAAAGGCTTTGCAGCCTTGACTAACAGTCAATCTTTTCCTATTTTGATGAAGATTTTAACATGCTGCTAAAGTCTATGATTTACTGTGTGGATCTCTAGGCAGACACGATGAGGTGAAATAAGTGGATCGATTTATTTAATTGCAAAAGAGGTACGTTTCTTAGCTAGACAGCTACTAAGATCCTACCAGTCGACTATTCATAGGGCCAAGATTCAAGATCAAGATATTAAGTAGATATATGGCCACTGGTCAGCAGTGTGGGGATTGACACTACAGGACTAGAGAGGCCTTTTAGGCTGCACAGTTGCTATTTTAAAAATCTCTTTTATTTTCTTTTTTTAAATGGATGAAATTATCTGCCTTTTTCTCTCCTACCTTCCTCGATTTCAACACTGTTCACTGTTCACTGGCATTGTGACTGTATGTGACCTTGAATGAAATGATGCATGGATGCTAATGCTTTTGATAGGTGAATATTAAATCACATATGAGCTGTGTAAGCGCCAAGTTTTCTTTTGGATAAACACTCTATCCTGAAAGGGAAATGCAAGCAGTTTAGTGTGTTACAAAGGCTGTAATTTAGGAGCCAGCATTTAGGCGTTTTGTATAACGTACAACAACAAGCAACCTGTAAATACAACAGCACATAAATATTGTTCAAAAGGAAATTTTTTTTCTTCTAAAACACTTGACTAATTTTGTTCTCTTCTTTGAACAAGATCTTGTAAACAATGTTATGAGGTCTCAAGCTTAGTATTTTCAAGAATTAATAGTCTGATAAACTTTTGATTTTGTTATTGGTGTATTCATTTGATGTCTGGACTGGAAACAGCGATGCTTTGAATAAATCTACCTTAATTTGTTAAATAAGCTGGTATGTTCTTAAAGCACCAGGAAAAAAGTAGGTTTTTTTCTATATTTGCAGAAGGTAACAACCTCGAAAGGAAATAAATTTACACTATCCCTAAACTGCAGTCTTTGTTCCTTTCAACAATTAACCTTATAGGGAACAGGAGGTTTTGCTTTCATGTGTAGATAAGATACGGATACACCAGTACACATATTTCTACATAGGCAATTACCAGACTGTGTTGTGGTCAAAGGCCATTTCTTTGGATCTCTGTAATAAATGGGAGTTTTATATAATAATCCACAAATATTAGAAAAGGTTCTGCTAAAAGCCAAAGCCTGAAGCAGTCCAGCCCCAGGAGAATGCTGTGCATTTTTGTGGAATCAGGCTAGATAGGAGTTACTAGATTTTTTTTTTTCCTTCTTTCTTTCTTTTCTTCTTTCTTTCTTTCTTTCTTTCTGTCTGTCTGTCTCTCTTGTTCTCTTTTTTTAAATTTTTTTTGTAAAACTAGTAGTTAAAAAAGATTCTGAAATACTTTTAGTGGCAGAAAAGATCAGAAAAAGCTGCTGTGCCGGTTTAAGCTAAAACTTCCTGGTTTGAGCTGAAACTTCCTTGTTTTGGTTAATGAACGAATGGGAATTATTCCATGCAAGTGTGATGATCCCGCATTTAATTGGTTAAGGGGGTCAGGTGGAACGCTACGTTGGGAGCCTTTAAAAGGCAGAAGGCCAGGTGATTGGCTCTCTCTCTCCTTCCGGACTCGCTGCACGGAGGGTTCCTTCCGTAGACCTGCC
>NW_010419259.1:8228-13944 GCF_000710305.1 Buceros rhinoceros silvestris
CCCAGGCCAGTCATCACCTTTATCTTCGCTGTTGGCTGCCTGCCCAGAGATTGACCTTGGACGAGACAGCCTGCGGTAGAACTTTATCTAAGACCTCTCTTCTCCGGTTTTTTTTTTTCCTTTAGGTTGTAACTATGTGCATATATATATATATAGAATATAGTCATATTTATGAATCTATTGTTTATTAAAAGTTTGTTTCAGTTTCCGAACGCAAACCGAGGTGTGAATTTCTTCCTTCCCCTTTTTAAAACCCTTCTGCCTCTGATAAGGCAGACGGAATCGTTACAGTAATTCAAGGAGTGGGCACCTCGGACCCTCGACCCGTAACAGTTGCATCTGCTGCAACTTTCATTCAAAGCACACTTTCAGTTCAGAATATTTGTTGAATAAGTACCTGGAATTTGGTGGTGACACTATTCCTTTCTCATATTTCCTCTTTCTCTCTACATTCTTATTCTTTTTTCCTTGATTTCATTCAGAGCTTGCTTTGGTCTTGCTGCCTACCCAAGTGTTTTATTCAGTGTTTCTTTTCTCAGTATTCTGCATCAAGTACTGACAGAAACAAGCTGAACGACCATCCGGTTTCCACTCTACAACTCCATGTCTGCTCAGGTGTTTTGTCTTTAAACGCCTTCTTGCCATCCCTGCTCTGGCTCTGCATTGCCTCTGCGAGCAGATTTATGTATTTTTCTGTGCAGTCTGGAAGCAGTGAGTTTTCAAGATGACTCTTACATCAGAATTAGATTCTCCAGGACAGAGCTGGCTGAAAAGTTGTATTCCTCGCTTTTATCTTAACCAGTGACAGTCCTTCAAAAGACACAGCAGTTTAGAAAGAGAGAGTTATTTTGCAATGCTCACCTCAGTACTTGGGGCTAGTTCAGTGATCCTGAAGGCCTTGAATTTAAGCTGCTGTTTGTGTGACCAGCTGCAGACGAACATTCATACCCTGATAGAAGAGTCAATGAAGCAGAGATAAATTCTTTTCAAAACAACGTTTGAACAGTGGCTTGAGGTTTTGTTGACATTTTAAGATGGGGTTAATCTCAAACAGAGGATCAGACACAGAACAAAGCAAGTGATTTCAGTCATGCTGTTTCTCTAATTTATTTACAAGAATGACAGAACCTTGATGCCAAATGACTTAACACTAAGAAGTTATATCTGCCTACAGAAGACAATAGCAGTAGTTATAGTTCCCTAATACCAGATAGAGTCACTCCACATCATTTATTTTCATTGTCCTCCTTTGCCTAAAATGTGGAAGTTAGCCTTAAAGGTAGATACAGGTGAGAAATTAGAATCAAACCCTCCCCAGTGAGCTTCTCATGCCCTGACAAATATAAGCATCTCCAGAAAGGACAAAGCATCCCATACTATTTCAGCTAGAATAAATGTTTCTCAACTGAAAAAGGCTTTAGAACATTATGGTTCTTCTGTCCTGTATTGATTTGGCATGGCAAAGTTTTGGTAGCAGAAGGGTGCCTTCTGTGTCAAGCTGCTAGAAACTTCCACCATGTCTGATAGAGACAAAGCCAGCTGCTCCAAGGTGGACCCACCACTGGCCACCGCTGAGCTCGTGAGCATAGATGGCAGCATCTCTGGGATAACGGACATAGGAAGTGGGAAGAAAAACCCCTGTGCAACAGCAGCTGGAGAGAGGAGTGAGGATATGTGAGAGAAACAACTCTGCAGACACCAGTGAAGAAGGAGGGGTAGGAGGTGCTCCAGGCACCGAAGCAGAGATGTCCATGCAGCCCATGGTGAAGACCATGGTGAGATAGGCTGTCCCCTGAAGCCCATGGAGGTTAACGGTGGAGCAGATATCCAGCTGCAGCCCATGGAGCAGGTGTCTGCCCAAAGGATACTGTGACCCCATGGGAAGCCCGTACTGGAGCAGGCTCTTGGCAGGACCTGTAGACCCATCGAGAGAGGAGCCCACGCTGAAGCAGGTTTGCTGGCAGGACTGGTGACCCAATGCGGGACCTATGCTGGAGCAGCCTGTTCCTGAAGAACCGCACCCCATGGAAGGGACCCACTCTGGAGCAGTTTGTGAAGAACAGCAGCCCATGGGAAGGACTCACGTTGAAGAATTTCATGGAGGACTGTCTCCCATGAGAAGAGCCCCATGCTGGAGCAGGTAAAGAGTGTGAGGAGTTCTCCCCCTGAGAAAAAAAGAGCAGCACATGCAATGTATAATGAACTGACCATGAACTGACCACAAACCCTATTCCTTGTCCCCCTGTGCCACTGGCTGGGAGGAGGTAGAGAATTTGGGAGTAAAGTTAAGCCTGGGAAGAAGAGAGGGGTGGAGGGAAGGTGTTTTTAAGATTTGGTTTTATTTCTCATTATCCTACTGCGACTTGCTTAGTAGTAATTTAAACTAATTTCCTCAAGCTGAGTCTGTTATGCCCTTAATGGTGATTGCTGAAGGAACCATCCCTGCCCTTATCTCAAGCCACGAGCCTTTTGTTATCTTTTGTTATGTTTTCTCTCCACTGTCCTGCTGAGGAGAGGAGTGATAGAGCAGCTTTGGTGGGCACCTGGCATCCAACCAGGATCAACCACCACAAATCCTTTTCTGGTTTGACCCAACAGCTGAACCCATCTAGCTGTCCCTCTGTTTAATGCAGGTCAATTCCTTGGCTTTTCCTCTTTCAGGAGAAGTGCGTATGTGCGTGCATTTATGTGTGTGTAACACCCATATTCACATATCTCCCTTCTTTAACACTTTTCATAGTTTAATGCTCTAGATCTTTGTTCTAATGAGCTGTATGCTAACATCTTCCACGGTCATCAGAATGTTTCATAAGCTGCTGTTACATATTTCTGCTCCCCTTAACTGTCACCAGTCCCTGCTATCTCAACAAGTATCTGTTATGAGACATTTCTGTCAAACATAGTTAAATGGTGTGTTATTCTCATTGCAACATACCCATGCTTCAGCCTGGGCTGAGTAATATCACTGCACCAGGTCTAAGTCCTGGTCTGGAAAACATGTTCATGGACAGCATTAATGAGTACATGGCATGTTTGACCCTTCATGCTGGGGGTCTCTTTCCATAATGGAACAGAGATCTATTATTAAGTTTTCTCCCAAACTGCACTTGCCTCAAACAATACCAATTTGCCTTCACTGAAAATCTCACCAAAAAAATTTATTACTTTTCCCAGGATATTTTTCTGGAGGCATGTCCAAAAAGAAAATAATTGTTAAGACTATTTCTGTGGAAATGTGTTATTGTCTTCAGCACTTTACAGATCTTATTTTAACTCCAAGACGTAAGCTTTCATCTGATAAATTTTTAATTGCAACAATTTTGTGCTTATAAAAGTGTCTTGACCACTGAGTGCAACATGATCCCTGCTGAATATGCTACTTTAGGTACATTGTCTCTTAGTGAATACACTTCCTGAGATTTAAAAAAAAAAAAAAAAAAAAAAAAAAAAAAAAAAAAAAAAAAAAAAAAAAAAAAAAAAAAAAAAAGGACATTCCTTGTGTTAAAAGATGCTGATGGGATACCTCAGAGGTTGTTGACTTACGACAGGTTATGTATTGTACCTGTTACGCACAGCTGCAGCAGAAAAAACCTCCCCAGGCACCCATCAGAACCTCGTAAGAGTAAAATGTATTTAGCCATAGAGGAAATCAGTTTTAAACATGGGGAATGCTAAGAGCAACATTCAGTTTCCCTGACTGTCCCAGTTTAGCCAAAGCTTCCCGTTTTGGAAGCTTTATTGTAAACTGACCAATCTGGTATTCCCTGCCACATACATATAAACACAACATCGAATTCGTTAAAAGTTCTGGTGGTTTTCTTTCCGTTTCCTTTTTCCGGGTGCTGGCCCTTTAAGAACCAGACACGCAGCCAGCCCGCCCTCTCTTCCGCACCAGGCGGGGGCCGAGGGCAACACCTCTCTCATGGACCGGCCTGGCTCGGCCACGCTACCCCGCTACAGCAATCCCCCTGCGAGCCCCTGAGCAGTCGCTGCCCCCCGTTTTTCTCTGCTTTCCTGTCCCTGCAGCCTCGGTGAGCCGCGGTCGCCGCGGAAACTGCACACCTGGAACTAAATTCCTTTGCCGCTTGGGAGCTGTCTCTTGCCCACAGCTTTCGCCGCCAACACTTCAGCTTCTGCTTCAATCCACGATAGACTGGTAAAAACCGTGTTGGTCTGTTTTTTCCCCACGTAGCACCACGGCGTTTTGACTGCCGTGGGTTTTCTTTCTAACTGCCACCACGTGGCCATTGCCATCTTTGAACTGTCGTGGTTTTACTTTCCGTCCCGTGGTTTTAACCCTCGCCTTTCCATTTCTTACAAAACCCTCAATATCTTACTGGTTTTCTTTTTATATTTAGTATTTTTCTGTTTGTTGTGTTGTTGAAATTTGTTTCAGTTTTCCAAAAAAAGCATATTAGAGGTCTCACAAATTCCTTTCTCCCTTCCCATATTTCTGCTGGAATAGGGGAAGGTATTATCGTCACTGGACCTTGGCTCAACCTTGGCCAAACCGGTGACACTGACTAAAGTAACGGTTCCTCCCACCTTAATGTTAAGGTTTGATGGAACAAAATTTCATCGCAAAAGGTGCAAAGTGAAGTAATGAAAGCACCTATCATTATGCATGCTAATTTTAAACACAGGCCTACATCTCTTGTCACAGTATTTCCAAATACATCAGGTAACTACAAATTTGCATCATCCTCATAGTGTCTGAGCTGATCCTTGACTAATTCGTCTAAGACAGAGAGGACAAGGCTGAGGAAATCCAGCCAGCAGTGTAAGTATAATGCCCATTTCTGATTAAATGCTAATGCAGACTTTCAAAAGGCATCCAGTTCCAAATTAAAGACTTAACAGCTGTTAAAAAGTTGTGACAAACACTTATTATTACTTTCTCTTTCAAACAGCACTTGGTGTATCTGATACCTTTGATGTTTTACCAGGAATATTAGTAAAATGTTGTCTGAATTTTTACACCTGGATGGGGGCTGTGGTATATCTTCTCTCGTTTGTGCTACGCAGAAGTAATGCAAGGCAGAAAAGTTGAATGTTTGCTGGCTCACTGTGTCGTTTCCTTGATACATGCATGACAGACCTTATATCTTATGTTATATTGAAAGTATAGCTAATTTATAACAAAATTTCCATTTCTTGGTGTTCAAGCACTGAATCTTCCTCTCACACGTAAAGTAAGAAACTTCTCTGTTAATCCTGGAAACTGGCAGCTGGTGGCATTACTGAACCACTGAGTTGCTCAAAGTTTATCAAGAGAGAGCTTCCTCCTGTGGAAGATATGGGAAATACAGAAGGAAAAGATCAATATTGATGAGGTCTGCCTGGCAGTGAGATCATTTGACACCTTCCTTTTTCCCCATGCAGCATTGAAAGACGTAGAAGTGGGGTCTGTATGTGTAAGAAAAGAGAGAACAAAAACAGTACTGCCCAATATCCATCAAAAAAGCACGAACTTGGTCCCCTTCACAAGAAAAGTGGTTTAAAGTTCATGACGGTTTAAATAATAAATCATATTCTTGCTCTCTCTGTGATGCCAGCCCTTAGGAAATGGGTGACATTTCTGAAGTTTGTTACTTCAGAAACACGGAGAAAAAAAATGTATATGTAAGAGGAGGGGTAGGAGGACTTCCCCACTGGTTCATCAGATGGACGACTACTCTGAGCCAGGGAAGACGCTCTTTATCTCTCTTCCCTCTCT
>NW_010419259.1:14042-17773 GCF_000710305.1 Buceros rhinoceros silvestris
TTTCCCTGACCACAGTCCTGACAATATTTCTTCCTGCTCCTCTTTCTCGCTTAGTCTCTGGTGTTCATATTTGAGACAAAATTCAATTTCCCAGAAATGAAGAATGCCAGGATTACGGGTGGCCGTGCTACTGAGTCAGCTTCCACATGCATTATTAGTAGCTGTGTGCACATATGCTGCTACAGCTAACTGTTAAAGACATTGCTGTTTATAAAAGGATTTATCCTTCCCACATAGATTGCAAGTGAATGCATGATGGCCTATAGCACTAGGAGAGTTTTTATTGGCAAATGTATGATATGTCTGCATGAACTACATGTGGCAAAGCGACGACTGATTTAAAAACATCATGGCAAGACAGATTCTAAACCAGAAAATGCCACTGTGTGTTTTGTTTCTATCACATACTTTAGAAACAGTTTAGACAGTTCAATTTATTCTGTTTTTTATAGATCCTCTATTTTCTGTCTTCTCATAACTTTTTTAAATAAAGGAGAGGTAACTTTCATCCTTAAACATATGAACATCAAAGAAAATGTGTACTTTTATTTCAATCAAAATACGCCAGTTTTAAGATCTGACGTCTGAGCCTTACTAGAGTCCTGAAGAAACACTGTGTGTGAACTCTCGATGGGAGACTGAAGTCTGTAGCAATGGTGACCCTTCAGCCTCCTATCTGAAAACAACTTCTGTCAGATACCCTGGCAAAGGAAAGTGAAAGTTTCTACGTCGGAAGCAAGAAACCAAGAAAATTCTGTAGCTATGCATTATGTGGTCGTAAGGGCAAAGTGTCCTCATATATCCTCATCTAGATGATAGAAGGAAATAAATGACTATAAATACATTGGTGAGGGAGCGGTGCAGGACACAGCAACAACACAGTCTTACTACTCTTTACTCCTATTACCTATGGGAAGTTGCAGTGCAATTAGGCCCTGTCAAAGAAAACTTTTTAGGCTTTTGTCTGAGAAAAAAATTAATCTCTAAGCATAAGACATCAACTCACATCTCACCCAAACTGATTAAACAATACTGGAGAAGTCCACTGGAACTGTACACAGGTGATCACACAGGCATGCTGGTCTCTTACACAGGCAGATTACTGGATACAGAGAAGCAGAGAACATTTTGTTTTTAGTGTATTTTCATTAATTAACAACATTTTTTAAAAAATGAAGAGAAACAGGTTATTGTTCCAATACTGTCAGCTAGCTACAGAGAGATTCTTTTCCATTTTAGGTACTGGTTTTGGATTTTGAATGTCATTAGCCTGCCAAGTGTTTATGTAAACATCTTAATTAGAGTAAAAACATTCAGATAATCAGAATGCCCCGTCCTTCCCTCTTGTCGTATGCTAATCTCCAAGGCAATGCACTCTCCAATGTCCTGCTTGCCTTTTATATGTTTTCTCTACACACCCGTTGCAGGTTTTTAAACGGCACTGTATAGTAAAAAACTTGATCTTCTTTGTCTAGTTCAATGTAATTGAAGTTGATCTTGGAAAAAATAATTTTCTTCCAAGATGTTTTCTGTGTCATTTAATACTTCATTTTTTATCTATTTTATTTATTATTGTGATTTGCTTTCTTGAGCATTGCCTTGAGCACCTTGGAGGGGTTGGAAGTTGGTGGCTATGTAAATAAACTTATTATTGCTCCAGATGTCTGTTTCATTTGAGGGCCAAACTCTGCTCACAGTTAGACTAGGGAAATCCTGCTGTCTTCAGTGTAATTGCCACAGGAAAAGGAAAGCGGGCACTGGCCCTGAGTCTTTCTTAGTTATTTTTTGTTTATCTCATACCTTTACCAGTTGTTATGTAAGACAGCCCTTACTTTGTAGCTGGTATCCTATATTTTCTTTCAGCAGAAGGAATTACCTCCTCTCAAGACCCTATGCTACCTCTGCACAGGTATCCTGTTAATCCCTCCCGTTACAGACATACAGCAATACTCAAGTTCCAACGTCAGGCACCCAAACACTACATACTGTACCAACAGAGAGGAAGAAGGCTGCTCCAAATCTAAACAGCAGGTAGCAAAGATATATAGAGAATGCTAGAGGGGATGAAGTAATGATAAAAGGCTTACTGTAATCCATTTTGGAAAATTCTTTAAAAGTTAAATTTTTATCGGTTGTTTACCATTGCTTTCACACAGTACCTGTATTAAATTATTTCTATTTATTTGCTTATTATGTGGTTTCTGCTTTCATTTGAGTTATTTTAAAAGCAGTTCTTTAAAGCACTTTCTCCCCTAAATAAAAGCCTTAAACTTGAGTTCCCAGCTCAGGTGTTGGACCAATGCCATCCATGCAGTTCTCATAAGGGAGGTGGCAAGCCCTAAGAACACTCACCAAGCAGGCAAATGTACAACTCACTATGGAGTTTTAACTACAGAGCCCATAGAATGAGCTATACCCATTTAGGTCACTTTAGTGCAGCAACCTTGACTTTATAGCTATATACTGGAAAGATGTTATTCCTGTCAAACTAATAGTACTGGATATTCCCAGCCAAAAATACGTAAAGTATTTAAAGCGGAAAATGCCTGTCATACAAGACTCCTGCCAAGAGGCAAATACTCAAAAAAGATGGGAAACAAAATTTCTGATTTCTTGCATACTGTATAAAATGATTTTGTATTAAATGAAATGCAACAGCAATAACTGCCATAATTCATATTTTAATTTATAAAAAGGTAGTTTGCTGTCATTAACCATTATGTAAAAATTATGAAAATAATTCCAGTAGCAGTTTAAAATAAGTTTATTAAACCATTTAGCTCCTTTTCAGAAGGACTCCGCAGTCTCTACAAAGGGTTGTGTCAAAGAGTTGTGTTCAAGGGTTGTACTAAATGAGAAAGAAGCGGTCCTTCCAACAGACTTTTGGTAAAAATAGACTTCTAATTTGCCACAGATTTTGTGGGCGCTGAATGTTTTCAAGGGTCCAAAAGTGATTATACAAAATTATGAAGATACCCACAACAGTAGTTAAAACCAATGATGTAGCGATACGTGCCAAATTTATGGCGAGCCCGCGAGCTGGAGTGGGAAGAATCACCCGAACGCCGATGTGGTGTGCAGTGAGACCCGTTTATTGTTTACAGTGCTCCTCTATTTACAGACAGTGGATTCTTGCTCACGTGACTGGTTACATAGGGATTGGATATGTTCCTTGTCACACAGACAGCATGCATCTCTTAAGGCACTATGATTGGATACAGGAGTTAGTTCACTCGCAGTTTCTGATTGGTTAGTGTTAATCAAACAGAGGCTAGTTAGAGATACAGTTTCCCACACAATAATGTTTCAGCTGGGTTTCGGCTGCTAAGTTTCCCAGAGAGAGTAGCATATTTTTCACAGTTCTAATTTCTGCTAGAAAGATATCAACATCTGCCCCTTCTTGAATAAAAAAGGAAAAGATGCGTTGGATGCATCGATGGAGGCAGAATAAGAGGCAGCCGAATATAACAAGGGTGACAATTATTGAGAAGAATATTTGGAGACTCCATTTAAGTAATTCCATCAGCCAGGGTCCTAGGCCCCAGCCACGTAACCAAGAGTCAAAATCCCCTGCCACGTAACCAAGAGTCAAAAGGGGAAGTGCTAATTTTAATGTGGCGCATATTGTCGTGCAGCCGAACCAGTTGCTTATGAATGCTGTTAGAGTGGTTAAATAGGTTCAAACAACACTCCCGGTTAATACCACTCTGTCAAACCCACACTGTCTACAC
>NW_010419260.1:0-576 GCF_000710305.1 Buceros rhinoceros silvestris
TCTCATTCAAAACACTTGCTGCAGTAGGTGACCATCCAAAGAGTGTCTCCCACCATTTATGCTTTACATCTTCTTTTACTTTTTCTAAAACTCGAATAATTTGATTGGTATCGTGGTGAACTGTCATTAGAGTCTTTTGTCCATTTCCCTGAATTTCCTCCAATATTTGTATTAAATTCTGATGTTGTAACAGTTCTTTAGTTCGATTTAGATTCATTCCAATGGGTGTAGGGGTTAAATCATAGTATAACGTATAACTAGTATTTATAAGCTGGTATGAGGTCACTGGTGCCGAATAATTAAAATCACACCCATTGATCTGTGTAAAATTGCAAATGCAAAGGTTTGAGTAATTCCCTGTATTTACTTTAATGTTTTCTACAAATATGAATTTACATCATCATCATCATGACTTGGCTTCATGAACGAGGATCGGGGAAGGGCTTTTCCCGCGCTCGCTGCAAGCGATGAGTGCAACCTTCGGGCCTGCGCGGTGGATTTTTTAGGTGAGGCGCAGCGTGCGCGGAACTGGCTCCACCCTTTACACCTGAGGTTCATCTGCCAGGGCCTAGTGAG
>NW_010419260.1:635-851 GCF_000710305.1 Buceros rhinoceros silvestris
TTCTCCCCTTCAGCTGAGACCTGTCTGGCCTGGGAGACCCCACCGGAGGCACATGCCACCACCAGCACAGCTCTCAACCTCACAAGGGCAGAGGGCAAGAGCGGGGGAACCAGGCTCTTTGCCAAGCAGGTCCAGAAACACTTCAACCGGGCGCAGGAGAAGGTATGGTGCGACGCCCACCCGCCTCGCCCAGACCCTCCTTGACCTCCGCTCTTC
>NW_010419260.1:945-1311 GCF_000710305.1 Buceros rhinoceros silvestris
GTGGGGCGCCCCCCCCCCGCCTCGCCCAGACCCTCCTTGCTCTCCGCTCTTCTCGCTTTGGCCGCTGCGGTGCCGTGGGGGTGGCACACCGGGTGCCGCTCAGCACCCATGGGTGCTGGAGGCTGCACCTTGGGGCGCCCCTGGGTCAACGCCGTCACTGCTCCAAGGCTTTGGCTCGAGGGCATCTCTCCACTGTTCCCCAAGCTGCCAGGGCAGCCGTTGCCTGCTCCAGCAGGGGGATGTTTCCAGCCCCTACCCGCCCCTGGCAGTGCCTTGGGGTTGAGCAGAGGTGACAGTCCTCAGTGGGACCTGCCGTGGGGACGGTCCCAGGAGAGCTGGCGCAGGCTGCAGCGGCCATGCAGGACG
>NW_010419261.1:0-296 GCF_000710305.1 Buceros rhinoceros silvestris
GCCCTCCGGCGGGGCGCCCGCTCCCCTGACAACCTACCTGACGGCTTCTGGTCCTTTTCCACCGGGTGCAAGCAGCCTGCAAGCGGCGGGCAGCTCCCTCGCAACCGGGGGATAACGTTTCCTAAGAAGCGAGTAATAAGAAGCCAGTAACGCTGGTCGCAAGGGCTGGCTCTCTAGCGTTGCCCACAGTGGCCGGTTTTCCACTGCACAGCCCCCCAGCCAGCCCTGGCTCTGTCGCACCTGGCCAGGCGCTGCCCAGGGCCACCGCAACTGTCACACAGCCCAGAGCCACGCTC